>NW_023459037.1:0-1164 GCF_013731165.1 Rhagoletis pomonella
AAAAATTTGCGAAATGTTCAAAAAAAATTTTAAATCTTTTTTAGGGTATGGAATTTTGTGGCATAAGAAATTTTAGTACAATAAAATGCAAGTTTGAAGTAGCTAGGTTGATTTTTGGCAATTTCTTGTTCGACAATTTTTTTTGTATGGAGAAACTGAGCAACGCTTTTAACAAAAAGAATTGCCAAAATTCAACTGTATTTTTCGAATACTTCGCAAGTGTCACCAGTCATTTGCGAGCTCTGAAGAAATCATAAGCAAACACAAAATACCAATTGACTGCCGTTGCTGCCCGCTTGCAGAAGCTAGAAATTTCTCATTTTTCGACTGCGACTGCCGACAACTTGCAAAAGCAAAGATATTGCTTATACATCGACTTGCGCCGCTGACCAAAATCAAAATGAAATCAAAATGAAAATTTTCAAACCAATGACTGCCGGAGGAACTGCGCATTTTGTCGGCAATCAGTTTCTGCTTGAGCTTCGACTGCGACTGTTAAGCCAACGACTGCCAGCAGCTCTGCGCATTTTGTCGGCAATCAGTTTTTGCTTGAACTTCGACTGCGACTGTTAAACCAACGACTGCCAGCAGCTCTGCGCATTTTGTCGGCAATCAGTTTCTGCTTGTGCTTCGACTGCGACTGTCGTCTTGTTCCGAAGCATAAGCATAAGCAAAAGTTAATGAAATAAAACTCATTACAGTTTTTTAAACACTGCTTGACGTACTTGCTATTACTCCACCAAAGTAGGTACTCTACTTTCTCTCATCGCGTACGAGAGATATTTGCTCAGTGTTGCCAACTTTAGCTTTTCTGAAAGCACCAAAAACTTGGAAAAAAGGCGTTTTACCAAACTAAAAGCACCAAATTTTTTTTAGTCAAAGGATGCTTTTTTCGTAACAGTTTGTATTTAACAAAAGCAAAAAATTAACAAGAATACATACATAAATCAATACACAAAACGTTTTTGCTCACACATGCCATGATGACTCATGATTACGACGTAATACCGAAGTACTATTAAAACTAGTATATCTCGAGAAAGCAACATCGAATCGCAACAAACGAAAATAATGCCCTAAGTAGAAATGAGCAATCGTTATATAACCTCAAATACCGCAAAAAACTGTGTTTTTGGCAATCTGGGGTAGGATATCTAAAAATTC
>NW_023459037.1:1174-3735 GCF_013731165.1 Rhagoletis pomonella
AATTTTTTTTGTTAATCATTTTTTTTTTATAACCGGAACGATTTGCATCATATTATTATCATAAATCAGTAACAGTAAGCCTCGCCTTTAATTTCGTAATTATTACGTACCGATCAGGTAATTTATCAAAGTTAAATCGAAAAACTTAGGTGGATATCTAGTTCTTTTCTACAAAATTTCTCTAAAACTGATAAATAACTTTTAAGTAAAAGAACTGGATTACTGAAAAGTGTACCAGAGAGTGACTTTCTTCGTTCAAGCTGAATAAAAGTAATATCGTCCAATTGAAGAGTCCTCAAAAGGACTTCCCAGGATATGTTAAAGACTATTGCATTTACCTACAGTCACTGTTTCACATGATGGAATTAACTAAGATATTTATATCTAAACACTTATTGCACGTCCTTTACTTCTATATAAGGGAAAACTTAGAAACCGCGAAAAATGTGCTTCTTCGGTGACTAATGAAACCATTCCGCTCCAATTTTTGAGACTGCATAAATGGACTTAGCAATGGATGTTTCTCCCCCTAATTGTGTATTGTTAATGGACATATGTACTCATGTGCTTGAAACTAGTATTAACTTATCAAACGATTCCTAATCTTGGACAATACATGTTTGACATTCATTCACCATGATTTTGAAAACTGACCAAATCAGCATGACCAAGTCCATGGTACTTTTAATATTATATAAACATCCGGAAACCTAAAAATGGTTGAAATAAATCTCGTCTCATTTGTTTCGCTTGGTTGCTGAAGTAATGAAGAATTGAAAATTCATAAAACGGTGTTCACATGAGGCTGCACCCCAACTTTATTGGAAGCAATTAGTTAAAAGGCCGTTCCAGGGATGGGCAAAATCAAGAAAATGAATAATTGAATAAAAAAAAAATAAGAATAAATTTTCATTCATCATTTCAAAAATTTTGAATGACAAATAAATTTTTATTCTTTATTCAAACACTTTCGAATGATGAATAAATTTTTATTCTTTATTCAAGCACTTTAGAATAATGAATAAATTTTTATTCTTTATTCAAACACTTTCGAATGATGAATAAATTTTTATTCTTCATTCAAGCACTTTAGAATAATGAATAAATTTTTATTCTTCATTCTAGCACTTTCGAATGATGAATAAATTTTTATTCTTCATTCAGGCACTTTCAAATAACGAATAAATTTTTATTCTTCATTCAAGCACTTTCAAATAACGAATAAATTTTTATTCTTTATTCAAGCTCTTTCGAATAATGAATAAATTTTTATTCTTCATTCAAGTAATTTCGAATAATGAATAAATTTTTATTCTTCATTCAAGTAATTTCGAATGAAGAATAATTTTTGATTCATGATTCAAGTAATACTGAATAACGCATAATTTTTCATTCATTCTTTCTTTCTTGATCACAGTGCCAGGTAGACGATTAGAAAATATAATATTAAAATCTACATGTGTATGCATATAAGCATAAATTTGTTTAATTATCTGTATATGTACATATATAATACGTGAAGGGATTTTTTGTCCAGGTCACCAGATCTGCACTGTTCATTCGATTTTAAAAAAATGAGGTGTCAAATGAAAGGGCTCGCGCTGTAGAAGTGCTATAAGATTTTACTTTTTCGAAAAGAGTTGCCACCGTTTAAAAAATTGATTTAAAAGTTTTAAACATAAATAAATTAATTAGTACAATATGGGTATCAAGCTAAATGGTTTTGAAAAGGTTTTTATATTTTTATTACATACAAGGGGGTTGCCACCTATTCATAAAAAAAAATTAAATTCAATTTCAATTATGGAAATTAGATAAGTGAAATATGCATCACAGTATAGGTGTCGGGCGAGAGAGGTTTTAGTTTGGAAATATTTTAATGAGTCAGTTAATTTTATGTTTCATTTAAAGCTTAAAAAAAGCGAAAAATATAAATTCACAATTCATTTATTTACTTCAGGCGTTATAATTTCTTAACATTAAAGATCAATAAAGCGAACTAACATATTTATTTGTACATTTCGCTCACTTTCTTCAAAAGCATACCCATCTTAATAAATTTAATATAATTCGAATTTAATATTTAAAACAGGTGGCAACCCTTTTTAAAAACCACAAAAATAGTCTGGATGCTAAAAGTAAAGCTCTGAACTCACTTTTGCTTGACACCCATGTTTTATTATTTCACATACCTTAGTAACTTCTGCATAATTTAATTACTTTCGATTGTTAAATTAGGTGACAACCCTCATTAAAATATTTCCAAACTAAAACCTCTCTCGCCCGACACCTATACTGTGATGCATATTTCACTTATCTAATTTCCATAATTGAAATTGAATTTAATTTTTTTTATGAATAGGTGGCAACCCCCTTGTATGTAATAAAAATATAAACACCTTTTCAAAACCATTTAGCTTGATACCCATATTGTACTAATTAATTTATTTATGTTTAAAACTTTTAAATCAATTTTTTAAACGGTGGCAACTCTTTTCGAAAAAGTAAAATCTTATAGCACTTCTACAGCGCGAGCCCTTTCATTTGACACCTCATTTTTT
>NW_023459037.1:3835-11865 GCF_013731165.1 Rhagoletis pomonella
TCGAAATTACTTGAATGAAGAATAAAAATTTATTCATTATTCGAAAGTGCTTGAATAAAGAATAAAAATTTATTCGTTATTTGAAAGTGCTTGAATGAAGAATAAAAATTTATTCGTTATTTGAAAGTGCCTGAATGAAGAATAAAAATTTATTCATCATTCGAAAGTGCTAGAATGAAGAATAAAATTTTATTCATTATTCTAAAGTGCTTGAATGAAGAATAAAAATTTATTCATCATTCGAAAGTGTTTGTATAAAGAATACAAATTTATTCATTATTCTAAAGTGCTTGAATAAAGAATAAAAATTTATTCGTCATTCAAAATTATAAAAATTATGAATAAAATTTTATTTTTTATTTGAATAAAAATTCATTCAAAAACGCCCATCCCTGGGCCGTTCACACCAGGCGATTGTTGCTTTCAACTAGGGATGTTTCGAATGTCATATTTTTAAGATTTGCGAATGCGAATGTTAGGAAAAACATTAAAAAAGCTATAATCAACTTAAGTCATCGTTTTTATTACTTCCAAATTTTGTAAATTGTTAGAACATTGAACGAGTGCTTAACCTATACAGTGATTTAATCTAGTAGTCAAAGTTGAAAAGACATATTTAACGCTGGTATTTATACTTTTTTGGCTGTATAATACTTTTTTTTATACCAAAAATGGATACTGCGGTTTTTCCAAAATACTGCATTTAGACTTTTTTGCTGCCAAAATTTTTTAATATACAGTTTCCGTGGAAACATTCAGCCTTATCATGAGTTTCATTTTCGCCGAACCGGTTCACTTTTCACTCTTGGTTTCCATAGTTTTACTATGGGCGGATGACAAATTTTCGGGTGAATTTTTTTCGGGCGACTCAGGATAAGGCAGATAATGAAAATGCATATAAGTATAAACTGTTATGTATAAAACGACATCTTGACCAGTTTTGACTATTTTTCTTTCGTTTGTTTAATGTTTATAAAATTTTTATTAAAGTCTGGTTAATTATATAATTCTTAACGCCATATAAATCCACATTTTAAACTTTGTAGAGAAATAAAAAAATTGCACAACAACAATCTTTGTATACATAATTTTTAGAAAAATTCCAAGTATGCAGTTTTGTAGCTTAGTAATATAAGTGCAAGTTTCAATGGCCTTACAATCCGCGTTAATTTTTGGTTATTTTTTACCGAAGGTGTTATTATTTTCTTGCATACCAAAAAATTGTCGAACATACTATTTTAAACTACAATATTTTTGTTGTGCAACTTTTTTAAATTTTTTTAATTTTTGTACAAAGTGAAAAATTTCGATTTACATGGCTTTTTTTAGACATGTCATTTTGTCTCGGGGTATACGGTACACATCATATCAGGAATTCCTTTATTTTATTCGAAAACTGTTTGAAAACGTAATGTACTGTTATGCTTTTATTTTTAATGGAGATACTGCGAAACGGGATTTTTTCGCAGTAATATACAGTTTAGGGATGGCAGCGATTAACCATTTGATTAAATTAATCGACTATTTTTGTTCAATTTACGATTTAATTGTATCGTAGTTTTGTTTTTCATTAATCGATTAATTGTAAAATAATCGTAAAAATATTTTCAAGAAATATGATTTTTGTAGTTGTCTAAAATTACAAACAGCCGCAAGAATTACTCAAGTTCAGAGCATACACTGGTGTAAATAGTTGCGCATGTAAGCCAATTGTAAAAGCTATGAACCCAATGCCGAATTCCATTAGGCATTGAAATGACAAAAGCTTTGTGCCATTTAAAAATTTCCACGTGTTATTGAATACAATGACGAATATTTTTTAATGTCCAATTTTGTCATTATCATGTTTGCCATTTAATGCCTAGTGGAAATACAGCATAAGTGTGGCAACGTTATACACTCAAGCTGCACGAAGTTTTATATTTGAAAGTTGGCAAGAGTGCATTTGAATACAATAACGAATCGAAATATGGCGCCCGTAAAATGACCGACAATGCTTCAAACATTAAGGGGCTTCACACCCATTTCGGAAGTTTTGATAAACGCTAGTTGGTATTCGCTAATTCTATCAACTGTGAACGTTTTTTTCAGATTTATTTTGTTAGTCTGGTAAACTATGTTTATCAACAGCTGATGCACAGCTTTTTTCTTATAAAAAAATAAACAAATTGTAACAGTAAATTTAATGAAGTTTATTTACTCATATGCGTTATGCCTTTCGGCAGCGAGCGGATTCAAAATAAATTTCGGACAGCTGATTACAGTTTACCAACTACCAGGAAAATTATCAAGCTTCCACCACGACAACTTGGTTAACGGTAAACCGATAGTAAAATAATTTTACACAAACAAAGCTAAAAGCTATTTAGGTAACTAATTTCATCGATCTAGGCGTAACCATGGACTCTAAGCTTGAATTCACGTCCCATGTAAACTCTTGTGTTAATAGAGCCAAGGGCGTCTTGGCTTTCATCAAACGTTGGGCTAAAGAATTGAGAGATCCTTATGCCACTAAAGCTCTCTTCACCTCCCTAGTCAGGCCGATCTTAGAATACGGGTCCGTCGTATGGAACCCTAGATATCAAACGGACTCTGACAGACTAGAGTCGGTACAGAAACAATTCTTATTATTCGCATTAAATAATTTGCCTTGGGATTCGACATTAAATCTCCCACCGTACAAACGCCGCTTGAAGCTCATAAATTTGCCAACGCTGCACATCCGTAGAGAGATGCTCGGGGTTTTGTTCATGATTAAGATCTTGAACGGGATGGTCAATAGTCCCTTTCTACTGAACCAGATCACGTTTTTTATTCCTTCTAGGCCTTCTAGACATTACAAGCCCATTAAGCTAACTATTTGTAGAACAAATTTTGAAATGCATGATGCTTTTCGTTGCCTATGCCAGGACTTCAATAAGCATTGCGACTATTTTGACACCTCCGACTCACATTTTACCATTAAGAAAACCTCACTTGAGATTTTGAATGAATAACATGTAAACCCTTACATTGCACCTTATCGTTCAGCTGGTGAACTGTATTTCTGTTCAGTTTATGAGGTAAACGTAAACGTGAATCGCTTTTTTGTAACTAAATAAATTAATATCTGTAACCGGGAACGATAAATTACACAATATCTATGACTGCTTAGTACAACTGTAATCGGCTTCGTATATTTTCGCGACCGCGTCAGACAATACGAGCATGGATCGGAAATTCGGCCTTTCCGACCATGATCAACAGCAGCGCGGAGCGAAAACTAGAGCTTTCCGCCTGCCACACACTCAAAATAATGACTTCGGGAACATGGATCGGAAACTCGTTCTTTCCGACCATGCTGAACAGCTTGTCCACAGTGCGGAGCGGAAACTAGAGCTTTCCGCCTGCCACGCATTCAAAGTAATGACTTCGGGAACATGGATGGGAAACTCGTTCATTCCGACCATGTTCAACAGCTTGTTCATAGCGCGGAGCGGAAACCAGAGCTTTCCGCCTGCCGCACATACAAAGTAATGTCTTCGGGAACAAGACTGAAGACTAGGCCTCGCCAGCTACCAAACCTGTTATTTTATGCTGGTATTATTATTATTATTATTATTATAAGTGACTATGTACCTAAATGTTCTATTCTCATTTGTCTGTAAGAAAACATGTTTCTGTAGACCAAATAAATAAATAAGGAAACGTTTGGCTGGAAACGGCATAAATATCTCTTGTTTTGCCTACACATTTAATTTGGTTTGCGAGGACTCGCTGACCTTTCCTGAAGTAGGCGCAATTATTGAAAAATACCATCGTTAAGTAGCATAAAGAAGTGTTAAAGCAAATTACACTCTTCGCAGAATGCAAGCTTCAGCAGGTGTTAATGTAGGAAAAGTGCTCAAACCAATATTAAACAAAAAAATAAGGCATTGTCTTCAGTAATGAAATTTTTGAGAATTCAGATAATGTGCGCAGATGATCTTATGGATCTTTGGGCCCCTCATAAATCTCGTGTACAAAAACAAAGGCGAAAAGATTATAAATTTGGGTCACCCACAAGATGAATTGAGTTTTTATTTAAATTGTCAACTCCTAGAACTAAACCGGAAAATGATCGACGCTTGGAGGAAAATGAAAACTGGACCTTCGCAAAATGTCATTAAGTTGGTACAATCCTCGGTGCCAGCTGAGCGCTTTTTTTTCAAAAGCTGATGCTACAGCCACCAAGAAACGCAACCGCTTAGCAACAAAACGCTTATCAAAACTTTTACTTTTGCAAACATGGTTAAATAATAAAGAATTATCGGCGCTAAAAATACTGGTTTTATATTGTTTAAGGTTAAATAACAAGAGAATTATAAATTTTCTATGGAAAAATGTTTTTGTGAATACCCACTGTAAAAAGTGCTTTTAAAAATACGATTAATCGATTATTTCTCAATAATTGCAATTATTATTTTTTGGTTTGTGATTAATCATTTGATTAATTCATCGATTATTTTATTATTTTTTTCAGTTTGTTGATTTTGGACAAGTTCTTGTAAAATTTGTTCGTTGGGTTGGAGCTACTTCGGCCGGTGAAATAAAAGCGAAAATACGTTTTCCTTTTCGCTCCTACGCGTTTTGGCGCTTTTTTTCCGCGCCTTCTTCAGGGAGTCTATATTTGAACAATAAATAAACAATAAACATGAATAACATTAACCTACATACATAAGTGTTCCAATATACATTGCAAATAATAATTACATTACACAATAACAATCACGTACATAAACTCACAGTTAATATATAAATTAAATCACATTTTACAATAACTTTTCCCTTTGCACAACATCCTTTGGCTACTGGTTTTTACAATTTGCATCATTTCATTTGTTTTCACAATTATATATATTTGTCTCTTATTACTGCTGCGTAGGCGTTGTTAGCGTTGTCTACGTCTTCTTTGAAGTTCATCACGTTATCCAGCTGTTGTTGTATGCGAAGGCTTTCTAGCGTCATTCTCCTCTTTTCTCCTCTTTCGATATCCAGAATCCTCGTGTTGTCAAAGTCAGCTGTGTGTTCGTTTTTAGTTAAGTGTTGAGCCAGCGCTGTTGTCCTCTTCTTGTTTCGCGTATCCGTTTTATGTTCATTTATTCGTACGCCTAGTGCTCTTTTCGTTGTGCCTACGTAGCATTTGTTGCAGTTTTCATTTTCATTGCCATTGCATTTAATTTCATAGACTACATTGCTTTGCTGCTCCTTCTCAATCTTGTCTTTCGTTTTTGTGAATATGCTATCAAGCGTATTATGTGGCTTGTGAGCATATATTATTTTGTTATTTCTTATTATTTTTCGTAGCGTTTGGTTGCTTGTTAGTCCTGGTATGTATTTAATGCCGATGTTTGTGCTTTCTGGGTGAGCTCTGGTGTTTTTTCTCCCATGAGGCAATTTCTTAAAGGCTCGTATATAAGGCCGGCTGCACTGAACAATAACCACTTGGAACGCTGGCGGGTGGAGCGCTCAAATATTTGTGGGCCATATCTGTCAATTTGTCGTATTTTAGTTTAGTTTTCCACCAACAGAGAGGATTTTCACCGAGATGAGCCCGTTTTTCTTTAAGATACGCCTTCAATTGAGCTTTAATTTCACTTTTTTTATGTCTCCAGATTCTACATCCGAGCCTTCGCTTTCGCTGGAGGAATCTTAAATTATGTCTAGGTTGCTTATAAGACTTTTAGCAGTACTTGTTGAAGGCCCATCAATGTTGCTTAATATACTACTTAACCGTTTAGCGCCTGATGCTAAAAGTCGGTTATTGTCCGCACCCTGGATAGACAGACTTAGAGCCATTTCAACAATATCAGAGTGGACTCTCTGCCCATGTACACATTCGCATGCGCAAAACATTTGTATGATCTGATGCGAATGCGAATGTGTAAAATGATTCCCAGCATAACGAATGCGAATGCAAATATTCGCAACATCCATGCTTTCAACTAAACGTTGCCTGTAAAATCGCCTTATGCGAACACCGTATAAGGGAAAATTATCGTTTTTGTAAGTTTTATATTAATACCTTAAAAACTTGTTGACTTATTGAAAAATGATATATGAACGTGAGATACTAAATTTAATAACCTTTAATTTGATAAATCGTCCTGTTTATAACTATTAACGCATTCCATGAATACTAATCATCATTTTCAAAATTCATACACTATGAGTTAATTGCGCGGGCTAAAGATAAGTTTTAAATTAATCTTTCGCGGCCAATAATGATTGGTTTAGACCTAAGACAACACAATATTAATATTACAATACCGTCAAATGCCTTTTATTTCCCCCCATACAAAATTAACCCAGCCTACTGCCCATATATATTAAGTAAATAAAATAATGTAAAAAAAAATATTTTTTTAAAACAAGCTTTTATTTAACATGTACAATCAAGGAATAAAATAAAGTAGTGTAACAACAGATTTTTTAGCAAGAAAATTGCGTTAAAACTGCACTTAAATGAATAAAATGAAATAAGTTAATCTTTTGTTAAAGTTACTAAAAGGCAAATAGTGAAAGGAGTTACGCAAACTCTAATAAAAATTACTAACAATTTGTACTGATTTACTTCGTTTTTAAAAAACATACATACTATGAGCATAGTACATTTAATATAAGCGGGTAAATCTTTTCGATCATCTGTTTAGGCTGAGCAAAACACGCTGAGTTCAGGTAGCGAAAAAATTGTACGGTGGAAAAAATGGCTGAGCAAAACACGTTGAGTTCAGGTAGCGAAAAAATTGTACGGTGGAAAAAATGGCGGAAAGTTGACAACTGTTGAACTGATCGGAACTACTCAACTGTGCGTTTCTAGCACAAACAGTCAACGGTTAGACAATATAAACGCGTCCAATATGTCACGAATCAGGAGAATAATCAGAAACAAATCGATGACTTATTTAATTTAAGCGTTCAGCTCAAGTAAAAGCCACTCACCCGGTAGGTGCTCTACAAAAATTCGTATAGAAATATCACAAGGTTAACAGCTGATTCCTTCAAACTAATTTCTGGTATTTTATCTTACCAAGGACTTAATAGCGCCGGAAAATTACGCTCTGCCATCATTAGCAGTAGTGAAAACGCTATAAAAAAGCTGATAAGCGAAGATTACACGATTTGTATATTTGTACGGATTTGTACATTTTGGCAGTTACAGAGTGGTGTTGTTAAGAAATTTGAGTTCAAGTCAATAAAATAATTTCCGACACCATTCTGTACCTGCCAAAATATACAAATCAAGTGATCCCTCCTTAAGATGAAGACAAACATAGGGAGCTGCGAAAACGTTAATATTTAAAGCTAACATAAGTGCATAGTATACATTTACGTTTTATGTTTGTTCTGTATCTGTGAATTTTTGTAAATTATTTGGATGCTTTCCATTACCAGACAACCGGTCAGGTACGAGCATGATTTTTAATTTCGACCAAACTCAAATACATTGTTTGTTGGTCCAAATAATGAGACACGAATTTTTTCTTTTGGCTCGGAAAAATTTTTCGGCCGAATTAAACGCGATTTTTTTTAGGCAAAAATCGATTATTTGAATTGACAGTGAGAATGTTTTTTTAAAATGCCCATAACTTTGTCAAAATTTAATAGATTCCAACAATGTTTTTACTCAAATGTCAGTAATTCTTGTCACTTCAAGATAGAATGAAATAATTTTTGATTTTCATTATTTAAAATTTTTTATTTAACAATAAACAAAAAGTGCATATTTTTTTTTAAATTAAATTTCTGAAAAGGTGTATTTTTTTTTCTCTCGAACTTTTTTACCGGGAAAGAGACACTTTGAACTACAATCAACCCAAATCTCTAATAGCGAAGATTTTTTTTTTCTGAGTTATGATATTTTATAGAAAATATACGTTTTTGTGGTACATACAACAATATTCTTATATTGTTTAATTAAATGGAATATATGTATGTAATATATCAGCAAAAACTACAGCCGTGATCATTTTTTGTGTATCAAATAGATATTAGAACACACTTTCCTCCAG
>NW_023459037.1:11965-20958 GCF_013731165.1 Rhagoletis pomonella
TTTTTTTTTCTGAGTTATGATATTTTATAGAAAATATACGTTTTTGTGGTACATACAACAATATTCTTATATTGTTTAATTAAATGGAATATATGTATGTAATATATCAGCAAAAACTACAGCCGTGATCATTTTTTGTGTATCAAATAGATATTAGAACACACTTTCCTCCAGGCAGTTTCGAAATACAAAATCACATTTCCCGCTTTTTATAATCGACACTGTATGGTGGAAAGTGTGTTCTATTATCTATTTGATACACAAAAAATGATTTAGTTAAAAAATATAAGAATATTGTAGTATGTACCACAAAAACGTATATTTTCTATAAAATATCATAACTCAGAAAAAAAATCTTCGCTATTAGAGATTTGGGTTGATTGTAGTTCAAAGTGTCTCTTCCCCGGTAAAAAAGTTTGAGAGAAAAAAAATACACTTTTTGAGAAATTAAATTAAAAAAAAAATATGCACTTTTTGTTTATTGTTAAATAAAAAATTTTAAATAATGAAAATCAATAATTATATCATTCTATCTTGAAGTGACAAGAATTACTGACATTTGAGTAAAAACATTGTTGGAATCTATTAAATTTTGACAAAGTTATGGGAATTTTAAAAAAACATTCTCACTGTCAATTCGAATAATCGATTTTTGCCTGAAAAACAAAATCGCGTTTAATTCGGCCGAAAAATTTTTCCGAGCCAAAAGAAAAAATACGTGTCTCATTATTTGGACCAACAAACAATGTATTTGAGTTTGGTCGAAATTAAAAATCATGCTCGTACCTGACCGGTTGTCTGGAAATGGAAAGCATCTTTGTAAATTTATAAACACTTATATTAGAAAAGCATACCGTCTTTCGAACGAAGTAGTATTTATATCTAGTATTGCAAGAATATATAGCATTCTGTGGAAACATATGTACGTAAATTAGCTAAATACATATCTACATATCGTCGATACTTTTGCAAAACCGCCCATCGACCAGTTGCAAAACCACCTAAATCGCCATTGTGACAAAAATTAGATTTGGTAAGCTTGAACTCCAGGCATCGAGATTTATGCATAAGAATCGTAAACTCGTTATTAAAACACAGGAAAACTCGTTTTTTTCGCTCTCCTGTAAAATTTTAGTGCCGTAAGATAGGCGGTTTTGCAATTGGTCGATGGGCGGTTTTGCAAAAACATCGACGATATGTATATCCTCACATATTTTTTTCTTTTTGGATTTCGCTGCTTATGTTCAATATTTTAACTTAAGATTAACATCACGTGCTCTCTGTTAATTTATGCGTATCGTTTAAAATAATAAAATTATAGTTCAAAAAACTAAAACCTCCCTATTATAATTGCCATTCGTACTGTCATCAGGTATGTAACTTGAGAATAGAAATCGCTGCATCTTTTAGGCGCATCAATATTACATAGTTACATCCCGAGCTAATAAAAGGAAGGTAATAATAATAAAAAGAGAATGCAAGTAATAAAAATAATGTTAACGACTTACATTGTGCAGTACAGGTCCACGATGAAAGCGCTTCCATGTGTGCGTGTATGTATGCATGTTGCTGCTTGAAGAGAATATAGGCATGCACTAACATCAGAGTGATCCGGCTGATTTTCCTCGTCTTTTATTTTGAGTTCTTTATAACAAAACTTAAATGTGATAATTTTTTTACGCAAAAAGTTGCATTAAATCTTCACACTTCTCCTCGTTTCTTAACAATATTCTTTTTTTCTACTTTTCCTCCCAAAATTTACTTATATCAATTTTAGCTAATTATTGATGATTTTTTTCCTTTGTTTTTACTTAGGATCTACATATACCTCTATTTCATTTTATTTATTTATATTTTTTTACTTTTGTTACTTTTTTATTTCACTCCTCGTTGCATTTACTTATATATGTGTGTATATTTATGAATGTGAATACAGACAAATACGAATTCTCACATTCTTTGTCTGTGTAGTAACTGAACATATGTATATATGTATAATAATTTGAATTCTAACTTTTTCTTTGCTTTTTTCGAATCACTTCACTTTCGCTTACTATTTACATTTCCTATTCAATTAGTTCTTGCATTTGAATTCTTACTTTTCTTTGATTTTCAATTTAATTTTCTTAAGTTGTTACCACTTGAGCACAACTGCACTCTACCACTTTTTATGGAAATTTCCATATTTTGGTTAAAATTTGTCCGTCCGTGTACGCGTGGCTTCCGTATGCCTGTCAATCTGGTTCCTGATGTTGGGTGCAAGACCTTATTCTGCTCGGCTATTTTACGCATCATATGACTACCGCCATATGGAAAGCAAATTAAACATTTCCGAACCTACCCCAAGGAATGGAAATCTATTTAAATCTAGTACAATTAAAACTTTGTCAAGACAGTTTTGAAATAGGTTTTCTCCAAAAAAAAAGGGGTTATTCCAGAATCGCACATTACAAAACTGTAAAATTCACGTTTTTTAAACAGGTGAATTATACAGAAAAATAACGATTACATGAAAAGTTCTAGGATATTTCTTTGCAAATCTTCCAAGACATAATACGAATTCCCTACTTTCTCTCGCACTCTTGCTTTTGCAAAGGTTTTACACAATTTGGCGTTGAAATTCTTCTCAAAATTGCTCTGGGCAAAGTTGCGTGGAAATACTTCTTGTCCAAGTCTAAATGTTATTGGTTTAGAGCGTAGGTTGTATTGTCTTTCGTTCGACTGATATGCATTCCTTAGGTTACTTTTCAGTTTACCACGCACAAGCGGTAGTGCATCGTCTCGGCTAACACCGTGCGACAGTCAATTTTACACATGAAAAAATTAATATATTCACAAAACTGGTGTCCAAATATAGTAAAACCGCGTTTTAGTTTTTCTCTTTGACGTCAGGATTTTTTTAAAGGACTTCGAAATTTCTAGAATAAGATTGAATAAAAAAATTATTCAAAAGATGCGGTGCATTGTAGAGTAGAATAGAAAAAAAATTTAATTTTTGTGGGCAACAGGACGAATAAATATTGAAAAAGTCCTTTTAAAACTTTATCCTTGTATATCCTTAGAAATTTACAATATTTATTTTTGAAAAAAATATATGTCAAGGAGTCCTCGACAAGGACTATTATGTTAACTACAACATCCTCGAATTTCGTCTTTATAACTTTATTAGTTTTAGATACAAAAAAAAATGTACACTTCTCTTTATAAGATATTGATAGTTACAATATACATAAATGAAGATACTGGAGTCATTATTATGGAAACATGTATGCGTTCTAAACGAACAAACTGACCGTATTATATACCTACGGTTGGAAAAGGAAGTCGTTGTGAAGTTCGGACGCGTTTTTTACAGCTCTGCTATTTTTGCCTTTTTTTCTGCGTTTAAAGTGAATTTTATATCTATTATTATGGTTAAAAATCATATAATGAGACAGTGACTCTTTGTAACATTAATTGAATTGAGTTGTTTTCAGCATTGAATAATAATAATAATATTAGCAATGCCTTGCTTTTTCAAACAAAAGGTTGATCGCGCTAAACCAAAAGTGCAATGCTCAAAATGCAACGAGTTTTTTCATTTGCTTTGTGTTGGCTTGAAACCAGCCGATGTTGATTATTTGAACTCGTCAAATAGAGCATTCTATTGTAAAGTGTGTATGGATGTGCGTCGTGAATCTTTTCGCTCGCTTCCGTCTTCCGTTGCTTTGGATGAAGGTGTTGTTGCTGAACCTGGAGCTAATTCGAACTCTGTGACTATAAGCAATGACAGTGTCGTCGGTTCTTGCACTAGCGAATCGTTTACTTCTCCCAACAATGTTGTCTCTCAGCACAACAAAAATGCAAATGCTAGCCGAATACAAAAATCGACTGATAAAATTGCTCCGTCTCTTCAAATTGTGAAAGATTCCGGTAAAATAGTTCATTTAAATGATGCTAGACAACAATTAACTCTACAACAACTGTTTGCTGAGATTGTCGCTCTTAGAGAGGGAAATGCGCGTGTTATTGCTATGGTCAACGAATTGCTTGATGATAAGCAGCGTCTTATAAAAAAAACTGAATCGCTTCATGCTGAGCTTCACTCACTGCAGAGTAATCTTTGTATTGGTGAGCTAGTGTCGTCGATAAATGTGCTCACTGCTGAAATTAAAACTCTTCGCTCCGATGCTTTCGCCAATAGCAGCACGACTTCATCTAATTCTTCAGCTTCAAACTCTACAACTGAGACTAGTCTCTCTCTTACTCACGCTGCTGCTTCTGCTGTTACAAATGCATATGCTGCTTCTGATAGCGCTGCCGCTGCCGTAAACACCAGCTTGCTTAATGGTCATCGTGTCGATGTTTGTGCCGACAATAACAATTCTTCTTTTGTTTATCCAGATCCAACTCTGCCGGCTTCCAACTGTACGTCCGTAGCTACAACTCAGACCAGTGGCTTGCTTACTTACGCCGCTGCTGCCTCAGCTAATACATATTCACAGGCGGCTGCCGCTGCCACTGGCATATACGGCAGTTTGACTTCTGGGACTGATATGCCATTTATGAGCGATAATCACAAACATATGCCTAATGCTTCTTTTTCTTCGTCGAAACCTATGTCTTCTGCTACAGTTTCTGCTGGTTCTCTACCTGAAGCACAGTGGGAATCAGCGGAACGTTGTGTATTTGCTTCCAGAAGATGGTTACATTTGTCTTCATTTAAGCCCAGCGTTACTGAGGAAAATATACTGTCTTTCGTTGCAAGAAATACCGGCATTGATAAAGATAATTTTTCCTGCTTCAAGCTCATCAAAAGGGGTGCAGATATTTCTTCCTTTAGGAAGGTGAATTTCAAATTGGGTGTTAACGCTTCGCTATATGATAAAGCCATAGATCCTGCGCTTTGGCCAGCAAATGTTGAAGTACGTCCCTTTAAATTTTTTAAACGGGAAGAACAACCAAAAAATCCAACCTAGCCAAATCTAGTAAATTTGAGCCATCGCCCAAGAGTCTCTTGATTTACTTCCAAAATATGGGAGGTGTACGTACCAAGTCGGATGTCATATGTTCCCGTAGTGCAGTCTCGGAATTCGACATTATAATCTTTGTTGAGACCTTGCTGAATTCAAATTTCTATGATTATGAATATTTCGATCCGAACTTATTTACCGTTTTTCGCAAAGATCGTGATGTCATCAGAACGGGCTTGAGTCGTGGTGGAGGAGTCCTCATTGCAGTACGTCGGTATCTTAATGTCTTCCAGGTTTCGCTAAGTAATGATGATTCAATTTTAGATCAAATATGTGTTTGTATTAATAGTTACTCAGGTTCGGACTCTTTATATTTACTCGCGTCATACATCCCTCCTGGGAGTAATTACGATATTTATAAGGCTCATACGGACAATATTACATCTTTAGTTCATAGTCATTTAGAACGTGACAACTTATGTGTTTTTGGCGATTTTAATCTTTCAAATATTACCTGGTCTGATAAGCTATCTGAATCTGGTCTTATACCTATGAATGCCAATTCAGTGATCGATTCTTATGTTGTAGATAACTTGTTAAGTCTTAACTTAGTGCAGGTTAATTGCTTTTTAAACAAACTCAATAGAATTCTAGATCTCATTTGTATCAGTGTGAAGTGACTGGGAAAAATTGTTCATAATTTCGGATGTTGCCCAATGTTTTTCTATTTTTAAATCGCAAGTGGTTGAGATCTGTCGCCTAAATATCCCTTTAATTAAAAAAAGGCAGTACAAGCTTCCGTGGTACACACGTGAGCTAAAAAGTCTTAAAAATAAGCGTAATAATTTCTTTAAGAAGCTTAAAAAACACAACAAAGAGGATGCTTATGCAATGTGTCAACATTACTCAAAAAAGTTCAATTGTTTGAACAAATTTCTATATAAGAATTATATTTTAAGTGTAGAATGCAGTATTAAATCTAGCCCTAAGTTTTTTTGGCAATACATGAAAACCAGGAAGTCTAGTTCTGGGGTTCCATCTGCTGTCTTTCTGGACGATAAACTAGCTACCAGTGCCTCGGAAGTGGTGAACCTGTTTGCGGATTTCTTTAAATCAAACTTTCTTAGTGATGAATCTGGCTCCAACTGCTCTCGCTCTTTTAAAGATACCTCGTCCCTGAATTTTGGCGGTTTGAGTTTGTCAGTGGAAGATATTGAGAAGGGTATTTTAGCCCTTAAACCCTCCACAAAAACGGATGATGATGGACTGTCAGTTGTGCTTCTCAAACGTTGTTCTGCTCTCACTCTGCCTCTCAAGTTAATTTTTAATAGATCGTTAGCCTCCGGTATTTTTATCGATGATTGGAAAAGGACAGTTGTTACTCCATTTTTTCAAAAGTGGTAAAAAAAATGATGTCCGTAATTACAGACCAATTTCGAAGCTCTCGACAGTTTCCAAACTGTTTGAAAGTATTGTCAAAGAAAAGATATATTTTGCTACTAGAAGTATAATTTCACCATACCAGCATGGTTTTGTTACAGGCAGGTCAACAGTTTCCAATTTAGCTGTTTTTACTGAATACTGTATTGCAGCGTTCTCAGCAGGTTATCAAGTCGATTGCATCTATACCGATTTTTCGAAAGCGTTCGATAAAGTATCGCATACATTTTTATTAAATAATCTGGAATATCTAGGCTTCCATTCAGTTTTTTTAAGCTGGCTGCGTTCTTACTTAAGTAATAGACATTGTGTAGTTTCTGTTAATGGTGACACCTCTGCACCTTTTATTGCGTCCTCTGGGGTACCGCTAGGGAGTATACTAGGTCCCTTGCTTTTCGTTTTATTTATTAACGATATTAGTAGCTGTTTTTCTTTTGCTAACTTCCTTCTATACGCTGATGATTTAAAAATATATTCTGTTATTTCTAACTCCGAAGATTTACACAAACTTCAGGCCGATGTTGATAAATTAGTTAGTTGGTGCAGTGTCTCCAGTCTATCGCTTAACATTAACAAATTCTTCAAGCTCACCTATTCGAAAACACCTAACATTTTTCCTACATGTTATAGACCTGCGGATAATATACTTCAACCAGTTGAAGAAATCAAGGATCTAGGTGTTGTTTTTGATGCGCGTTTTACATTTTTAAGTCATATAGACTTTATACTATCTAAAGCGTACTCCGTTCTTGGCTTCATAAGAAGAAGTAGCTCAAACTTTACGGACCCGTATGCCCGTAAGTTGCTATTTACTGCCTTTGTCTGTTCTATTTTGGAATACACTGCGTTTATTTGGAGACCTTACCACCAATTTTCCATCGACAGAATTGAGCATGTACAAAAAATTTTTCTAAAGTTTGCTCTCTCTTCCCTGAATTTCTCTGATCCCGTCCCGACCTATAAGTCCCGATTGCTTCTAATTAATCTTAAACCGCTAGAAACTAGAAGATCTATTTTTAGAAACTGACTGTTCTTCTCTTTTGGAAAGGATTAACTTTTCTGTCCCTTCCAGGCCTTTACGTAGTAAATTTCCATTCCATTGACTTTCATTTTTCACTATCTGAACTGCGCTTTTCTGCTCAATTAAATTGTGTTTTATAGATTACTTTAGTCTTTTATAAATGGTTAGTTCCTTAGCAGTAAGTAGTCAGTAAGAACGATTGTTTATTGATTTCTAAATAAATAAATAAATAAATACTTTATTTTTTTTTTTGTATACAAAGGCGTAGTCAGCCTTTCATCTAAGGGCTCCTGCCCCCTGCTTTATATAGAGGGAAAAAATGTTTTTAATTATTTTTTTTTGTGTATATAAAACGAAATTTTTGGGTTTAAGAAAGTATAAGCTTTCTGGTAGCCTTTACAACGATACCAATTTTTTTAAAAATCGGTTAGTAATTTTTTGTTAAAAATATTTTTCTTTATAAGAAAAGATACTTTTTGCCTTCAAGTGTTTTTTCTCAAATTATTATACACAAAGTATACAGATATGCACACCAGAAAAAAGGGAGTTCAATCGCATTTACAACAATACCAAACTCTTAAAAATCGGTTAGTAATTTCTTTGGTACATTTTTTTCTTTTATAAAAAAAGGTATTTTTTCCTTTTAAGTGTTTTTTCTAAATTTTTTATATACGAAGTATACAAATACGCATATCAGAAGAAAAAGGATTTGATTGCGTTAGCAACGATATCAATTTTTTAAAAATGGTAATTTGTTTATCTAAAATATATTTTTTTATAAAATAAAGGTATTTTTTTTTTTTTTTCCTTTTAAATGTTTTTTCTCAAATTTTTTCATACAAAGTATACAAATATGCATATCAGAAGAGAAGAAGGGGGTTTAATCACGTTTTCAACGATACCAACTTTTTAAAAATCAGTTCAAAATTGTTTGAAATATAAGGTTTTTAATTTTTCGAAGACTCGACCTTTACCCCCTTACAGCACCTGTAATATAAGGCACTCCGCACATTAAGCTCCTAATCATAGTAGTGTAATCGTTTCGGCATACTAAAGTACAAAGCTTTTATGCCGAACACATGTATGTATTTCAATGAAGCTCTGTACATTACGATTCAAAATTTTGTTTTCGCCTAATCATAAAACCTTCATAAACCAACATTGTAAGGCGCTTGCAGTTTTGAAATCATCATTTGTTTACTTTTTTGTGTTAGAAAAAAAATTTATTTGTCAATTTTATAGAAAATAATTGAAAATGAATGATTTCGTGCTAAAATTCGTACAAATTGTATTAAACCACAAGCGTTGATGCAATATTTCGGAGCAGAAATATTTGCGGAAGTGCGTAGTTGCGAAAGAACGACCAGAAAATGTGTTATGTGTAGAAAGTGCTTATTAGCTGGTAACTTATGCACGGCGTGCAAGTGTACAGAAGTCGAGTCGTCATTCATTCATTTCTGTATGATGAAACGATTACTCTACTTTGATTAGGCGTGTAATGTGCCGAGTGCCTAAGTTTGCAAAAGAAATGTTATAATAATAATAATAATAATAATAATAATAATAATAATAATAATAAT
>NW_023459037.1:21028-21119 GCF_013731165.1 Rhagoletis pomonella
ATAATAATAATAATAATAATAATAATAATAATAATAATAATAATAATGGTAAGGGCTAAGCTCAGGACCTTACCGGGGTCACACAGGGCGG
>NW_023459037.1:21219-39077 GCF_013731165.1 Rhagoletis pomonella
TGTTGATAAAGTTCGGGATTCTAGTTCTATGATTCTAAATTTTTCTCCTATCGTATTGTGAAACCTTTTGATGTCCGAGTTCCCTGTATGACTATTGGGTTTGGTAAAATGAACTTTGACACCTTCTTCTCTTAAAAAGTCCTTTACGTTTACGGAATTAAATTCATTATCAGTTATAAATAGTCTAGGCTTCCCTCTCATAGCGAGGTACATTCGTAAAGTTTCGACGAATGTGATGCTATTTTTGTCTTCTAAAAAGAGTGCTACTGCGAACTTAGAAAATTTATCAATGAAGGTCATGAAGTTGTGTTTTTTAATTGTGTAAGTCTAGGTGTACTACTTCGTTAGTATCCTTGGGTGTTTCTGTTAAATGGAATTTCGGTTTTATTGGCTTCCTATCGTATTTAGTTCGGCAGCATATATCGCAATTGTTTATGAATTTGTGAATAAGCTGTTTTAGATTTTTATAGTATATGAGCCTTTTTAATCCTTCGTAGTTTTCATTGATGCCGGAATGGCCACTTTCTGTGAAGTGATAGTTTTTAATATATCTGAAGGCTTCATCTTCATCCCGCATGTCTTTGGCATGATGTGAGCATTTGAAGAATTTTATTCTTCCATTAAATAATTCTATCAATTTTTGTTGTACGGTATTATATTCACTATCAGGGAGTTCGGAAAAAATTCCTACCTTTCCTGATTTCAGGTATCTTCGGAAAATTTCAGACATAAAACCGCTATTTATATCATCTAGGCTGATAAATATTTTCCTTTTCCTGTCGATTATTTCTATCTCTTGATTCTTATGATCGGTTAAAATTATCTGGGTATGGAAACGGTTGACCACTGTATCCAGAACGGGAAAGTGATCATTGATTTCCTCTTCTTGGGAATGTATTGTTGCACAAGTGCTTATGTTGTCTATGTTATCCTCTACCTGTTCATTTGATTTTGCTAAGTAGATTTCACCTGTATCATTATTTATTCTACTTAGGAAATCGGCTAGGGTATTTTCTTTACCTTTAATGTAGCCGATATTGATATCGTATTCGCCTAGTTTAAGTATCCACCTTTGCAACCTTGGATTGATATCCTTCCCTTTGTATTTTGTCTGTAGCCACTTGAGTGGTTGATGGTCGGTCAGTAAGTCAAAATTCCTACCATAGACATAGGGCCTAAACTAGTTAACTGCCCATACTATAGCAAGAAGTTCTTTTTCTGCGGTTGAGTACTTTTTATCATGCTCATTCAAGGTTCTACTTGCGTAGCATATTGGATGTCCTGCTTGCATCAGTGCACCCCCTATGGCATAATCACTCGCATCTGTGACGATTTCAAATTTCTCTTTGAAGTCCGGGTACTTCAGCACCGGTGGAGAGGTTAGTAACCTTTTTAATTTATAAAAGGCATCCATGTATTGTGTATCAAGGACGTTTACTTTCACATCCTTCTTTAGATACTTCGTCATAGCTTGAGCTATTTTAGCGTAATTTTTTATGAATTTACGGTAGTATCCAGTTGCTCCTAGAAAGGATTTTATCTGTTTTGCTGTTTGCGGCAGCTTGAGTTTTTGAATTGCCTCCACTTTGGTGGGGTTTGGCTTGACTCCTTCTGTGGTCAAGATGTGTCCTAAATATTCTGTGCTTGTAGCGAAGAAGTTACATTTATCGATTTGAATTCTAAGGACAATGCTGTTTTCGCCCTGTCTTCTTCTTTAATAAGAATCTGGTGAAAACCCTTGGCCAAGTCCAATGTTGTAAAATATTGGGCTCTTCCCAATTTCTCTAGTATATTTTCAATATTTGGTATGGGAAATTTGTCGCTGACCGTAATGTCGTTCAAAGCTCTATAGTCTATAACGATGCGCCATTTCTTTTTGCCGGATTTGTCCACTTTTTTTTGGACGATCCATAGTGGAGAGTTATAAGGTGAACAACTTTCCCTAATGATACCATGTTCTAACATCTCTTTCATTTGATTGTTTATTTCTTCTTCGTGGATTTGAGGGTAGCGATACATTTTAGAATATACGGGCCTATCAGTTGTTGTGATGATTTCGTGTTTTACCTCATGTGTATGCGAAAGTCTTTGTCCTTCCTGAAAAAATAAGTCACCATTGTCGTCTACAATTGTCTGTAATAATCCTCTAACTTCATCATTCATATCTTCACTAATAGTTTTTGCATAAAAGTGTTATCTATCTGTGTGGTCTCGAGTGTGTGTATATCCTTGTAACTATGTGGACAAGTACCTACAAATTTAATCCTTACATTGTGGATTTCGATGTATTCGTCTTTAAGGTTAATGATTGCGTCCATTGGTCTAAGTATATTTTGTCCTAGTATCCCGTCGAATTTTTTGTCCTTTAGGTTTGTCAATTTCCAACTCATAAAGTTATTTTCGTTAAATTCTGTTGGTAAGGGTGTGATAATTTCTGTATTCACTCCTACATTTCCGTCTAACGTTCTAAAAATCAGAGGTTTTGTGAGCTTTTGTCGTTTATAGTTTGGAAGTTTGTCTTCCCCAAGGAGAGATGTGTTCGATCCTGTGTCGATTAGGCATACTATCTCATCCTTGCCTATGTTTAATCTAACTAGCGGTAAGTTATGGTGTTGGCCGGAGACCGAAAATTTTCACCCTCTTCGTGAGTGGCTTCTATGTTATCTACTTCCATGGGTTCAGTTTTATGTACACCTGAATTTCTACTTGTGGTATTACTTTGGAATCGCCTACTCTGTTGAGAATTTCGGTTGAACTGTCCAGAATTAGCCTTCGCCTGTTTGAATTGCCCTGAAGGGTTGGAGCTACTTGCTGGTCCCTGATTACTGGTATTCTGCATATATCCTGGCTGAGAAGTATTTTGTGTTGAATCGTATTGTCTATTATTCGAAGCGAATCTATTTGACCTATTATTTCTGTGGTCGTATTTCCTAATCATAGCTGTCTCTTCTAGCAAGTAAAATGCATCTCTAAGGGAATTTTTATTCCTACTGTAAACTATACTTGCTAAGTTAGGATCTATTCCATTCAAAAACGTTTTCAGGATTATTGATTCATTTACACTTGGTGAAAACTCGACAGGCTTATTATTGTCCTGGTCGTATTTAGTGTTAAGTTTATCTAGTATATTTGTTAAATTATGGTAATAATCACTTACATTATTATTCTTGGTACTTATGGCTTGATGGTATAAATTATGATAGGTTTCCTTGATACCAAAGTTCCTTATTAGTTCCTCTCTTATCGTGGTCTACGATGGCGATTGTCCCAATGTTCGTATTGCATTTAACGCCGCTCCCTGGATTTTTGTTCTGATATACCGTTGGAATATGAATTCCTGTAAGGGTCGATTCTCGTTGAACAGTGGAAGGATTAATTCGACTTCCCTTATAAATGCTGAGAGATCGTACGATTTATCGCCTCTGAACTCTTTTATGCGAGACGCTTCTTTAATGAGCTCTGTTACCGCTATAGTCAAAGGTTGATTGTTTTCGGTCATATTGATTTTATTTTATTTTTTATTTTTTTTGGTCTGATATTATATCCTTGAATTTGTATTATTTGGAGATCTTCTTTGCTTTTTATTTCACTTGCTTCCTTTTTTTTATTTCACTTGCTTCCTTGACGTTGGTATTTCGCTTCCTTCTTTGATGTTGATATTTCACTTGTTTCCTTGATGTTGATATTTCACTTGTTTCCTTTAGTTTTGAAGGATTTACACAATATGCGGTTTTTAAACCGTTTTCGTATTTAACTTCGTTTAATACGGAAGTTTTTAAAGTTCTATTTTTTTTACGATTGTATATGACTAATTCTTAAGAATTTAGTCCTTTTTACTTTTAACTAATTTTCATCTTAAGTTGAAACCGGTTCGATATCAATTCTTTTGAATTGATTTCCGAGATTTATTTAAGGGAATTCTTTAGAATTCACTTTTCATTGAATTTCCCAGTTTTTTAGAATTGTGTGGGTGGAGTCCTTCAGGATCTTCCCGGTTACTAAGTTTGTGATTATTTTGATAATTCACTTCACTTTAAGGAATTCTTTAGAATTCACTTTTCTTTGAGTTTCACAACGGTCCTTAAGGGTGCCGTTTTAGGTTCTATCAATTCTTCGGAATTGATTTCCGTAGACTGCGCCAGACAAGGTTTGCAGCGTGTCGCAAACTAAAAAAATATTTTATTAGCGTTAAGACGCTCTTTATTGAGTAAATGAAATTACATTTCTGAATCTAAAAAGTTCTTACAAGCTATTTTATTAACTATTTAAGCTAAGTCAGCAAAATTGGTTTGTTTATTGTTCAATTGAAATTATTGGCAATCTAAAAGTGTCGTTGCACTTATTATTACTTCTTTATTGGCAAATTCTTTATTATTGTGCAATACGATGGTACAATGCACTGAAGTATTTTGTTAGGTGTATCGTTACGCTGACCAGTCAACCTCAATTCGGTTTTCTGTTGGAGTGGACGTAACTCGCGCGCCATATCAATGCGATTGCTCGGCCTGCGGCTACCGTACGCATAGCCGCCGCAACATTCGCAGACATAGCGTGCGCCGCATCTGTACACGCCGTCGCCGCCCAAGCAATCGCCAGGTGTACGTGTATTCCAGAAACACCATAACACTTAAGCCCGCCGAAGAGGTGGGGAAGTGTGGGGACAATTAGTTCGCTTGAAACCTATGATGTCTTTGTGTTAATCGAAACCTGGCTTAATCCTACCCTTTTCGACTCGGAGTATTTTGACTGCAAATTGTATGATGTTAACAGGTGGTGGTGTTCTGATTGCTGCTAAGCGTAACTTGCGAGCCACAATACATCAGCTTGAAAATGTTGATTCCTTATTGGACCAATTATGCATACGACTTTTTGGTTTGTCCGGAGAACTGTATATTTGTGCCTCCTACTGTTTAAGCCGCCGCTTAAACTAAATTCAGCGGCCGTGCGTGCATCCTGTGGCCGCAGCGGTGTGAAGTTCGAAAAATGATTAACGAGCGCGCACGGCCGCCTACCATCATCGTGCCAAATGATGCCAAAGTTAGTTCAGCTTTTAACGTCGGACATCGCGCACGCGCCCCTTCTAAAGGATTGTGCAAATAACTTCAAATCAGCCAACGCTAGGTTTATATATGTGTTCAATCAAAATAAAAAGAAATTTGCGCTAAGCTTTACAACTTTTGAAAAGCTTGTAAATAAAGCTGGATTTTGTAAACCTTTTAAAATTCAAACCCAAGTGCTTCCTTTAAACGGAAATCAGTGCGTGTGTACCAAGTGAGTGCGAAGGGACCAAGCGACCAAAATATTCATGGTCCTTCGCAGCCAACCCTGGCCTAGCTCCAAAAAAATAAAATAAATCAATAAAAACTACAAAAAAATCGGTACTCGTACGACCGTAAAAACACAACAAAAAACAACTTTAACAGTGGAAAAAAGCTATAAACAAAAGTGCACGTATATACATACATATACGCAAAAAAAACTGAGAAACTAAGTGCAAAAACAACAAACAAAAGTGTAAAAAGAGTGCACGTACATTTCGAAAACTCAAAATTGAAAAATAAAATAAAATTTTGGAAAAAACAAATAAATAATTAAAATACTTATGTACATTTCAAAAACCAATCGAGTGAACAACATCATCATCAAACCAAACAAATTGGCCTACATACTTCAGCCAAGCAACCGCCACCAGCAGCCATCAACAACATCAGCAGCCATCAACAGCATAAGCGGCAGCAACAACACCAGACACAAGAAGCCCCCAGGCAAAAAGGAGCAAAATCAGATACACATATACATAAATCAAGGAAAGTAGTAAGTAGGCAAATTTTTAATTTCCTTAAAAATTTAAATAATATAACTTTCATATTCTTGAAAGTTATATTATTTCTAATAAACTGCCAACGGGCATACATACGTATACACATATATATATATATATATAATTAAATAAAAGGCGTATTTTTTCTCGCCAAAAACGGTTCTATTAAAATTGCGGATATTTTCCTGCCGCACAAAATTCCACAACGGCAATTTGCCGCTATTAAAATTTTGGTAGAAAAATTCCGTTTTCCGGCAAGCGGTATACCTCCACTTACCGCCAATCTTATATATATATAGGTATATGTACATATATGCAAAATTTATTATATACCCCAAAATAAATTTCGTTGCAGTTTATATGCCTACTGTGTCCCACTGTGCAAGAACAAATATTAGCACATTAAAATCATATACTTTCCTCTGCTTACCAATTTTTGCCGTTGGTCACATAGTTCGTTGAACTTGGCTTAACAAAGTGCCGAAAACATAAGGGCATTTTTTCCACCTAAACCATATGTACATACGGTAGCACATATAAGCATTTTTTACCAGTTGCATTTTCTGCAACTATTCGCTTAATAGCTAATAGAGTCGCTGTTGTTCATCGGACAATACAGTCCACATATACCAAACGCACTCTAACTTATTTCATTTATTTCCACCTCGCTTTTCTCTGCTGCACTCACAAGCTAAGAGAACGTAAGTCAAAGCCCGCTCTCCGACTTGAATACGTTCGGTACCAAGAACTCACCTCAGCGGTGAGCGGCTCTTTACGTTCTATTATATCCACTTGTGCATTCCCGCACACATACATACATACGCACTACAATCAAAACAAATTCTCTGTTGTTTTCGTTTCTTAACTCACCACTGCTGTGACAAAGCATAGCTTAGCCATATACTCGGCTTCATACGTAAATATTTGTAAATACATACGTACGTACATTTTTACATTCTACATATTCTGCACTTTTGTACATACGTGCTAACAAAGAATATTGTCACACGAATATTATCCATAACGCGATAAGAAGTGAGTTCAAGATATCAGATACATGCAACCCAGTAGGGAAAGCTCCCGAATTGCATTGGTCTAGATAGTGATAAATAACCATTACTTTTTCAGTATTTACATAATTAATCACATTAAATATTTATACATACGTATATTTCACCACGTATATAAAAGTGAAAAGTGTTTGTGATTTTTTTTTCTCGTACTGAAATTTTTCAAATCCATATTCCGCGGATTTAATTGGGACGCTCCGTTTTCCACGTAATAAAAAGTGCTGAACCAAAAATTAAAGCAAATATAATTTCACGTAATATGCAAGAAACAAAAAACACAAACACCGCCACAAAGTCTTAAAATTCTTTTCCTGATTTTCTGTGGCACAAAGTGCAATTTTTACTCGTTTGACATATATTTTTCTAATTTTTGCGAACGTTATCTGGGTGGTACTCAGTAAAATTTGATCAATTTTTCTCTCAATTTTTATACGTGTGACCTTCCACAGCATTAAAATTGCCACTTGGACACAGTCCACCAAAAATGTCTGAAATCGAGACAAGGTCAAAAACTGCTTCGCAAGAAGCCACCGGTGGTAAGAGGGAACCCTCACCGCGCCCGAAATCTAAAACTTTTGACCCATCCGCTCAAAAGTTTATAGCGACAGTATCATGAGATACTGTGCAAGATTCAGTGATGCACCGATCCAAGACCACACTGAATCATATCTTATGATAAAAGACAAATCACTAGATGATTGTTGGGCACGGCTTCAGTCCGCCTATGATTTGGTTTTTTCAAAGCCAGATGACAGCCTACCCGAAAACTTTAAGAGTTCGGTAGAAGGCAAGTACTTCACTTGCCTTGAATTATATGAGGTGACCAAAGCTAAAATTGCCGATCAACTGTCGTTGATTAGAGCAATCGCCGCACCGAGTCCACCACCCCGCGTGGAACACACCTCGGCAGAGGCAACCGTTTTCCTCCAAGTCCCACCTTGTGACACGGAGACATTTTACGGCGGTTACGAAGACTGGCCCGCTTTTCGTGACATGTTCACAGCGGTGTACATCAACCACCCGAAGCTCTCCCGTGCTCAAAAATTGTATCACCTCCGATACAAAACCCAAGGTAAAGCTGGCTCCATCGTCAAGCAATATCCGCTCAGCGACGATAACTTCGAGCTGGCCTGGGAAGCTTTACGGTCACGATACGAAAACAAACGTATCCTGGTTGACAACCAAATTAAAATTTTGATGACTTTGCCGACTATTCAATCCGAGAATAGCGAGCAACTTCAAAGGCTGCAAACATCAATTAACAACCGTCTGTCAGTTCTTAATTCCCAAGACGTCCAGACAGACAGTTGGGATCCCATATTGGTGTACATATGCTCATCCAAATTGCCCGAAACCACACTGTCACTTTGGGAACAATCTCTCTCTTCTCGAAGAGATTTACCCTCATGGTCATAAATGGACGATTTTCTTACTTCAAGATACGAAGTAGTCGAAAGACTTAACCGGCTGCATCCGAGCCAAAATAAACAAAAACCAGTCGCTCATCAAAATGCTGCGCAAAACAGGTCCTTTAACAGGACTCAAACCTTTGTGGCAGAACCTAAGAGGGAACCAACTTGCTCTTACTGCAAGTCCCCTCATCCCATTAGAGTCTGCCCACAATTTAAGCGAATTTCGGTACCATGCCCAGTACAATTCGCAAACCAAACCAAGCAGTGCAAAAACTGCCTTGGTAATACCCATAGCACTAATGAGTGTCCGAGCAAGTGATCATGTACACATTGCCAACAACGGCATCACTCCCTGCTGCACATGAATCCCAAACCACAATCTCGACACTCCAGTGCGCGAGCGAATGAAACCGCCGCACAACACACTACTGCCCAGTCGACACCTCCCGCTCGACAAGCGCAGTCAAGCTCCGGTTCCAGCGAGCAACCGTGCTGTTCCAAACAAGCACAAATACAATCATTGCACACCGACAATGATAGCAAAATTCTCCTTCCAACTGCCATAGTCGCAGTTGAACACGAGGGTGAATTGTTTCAACTTAGAGCCCTGATTGATCAAGGCTCACAAAGAACTTTCATTTCCTCGAAAGTTCAAAAACGGTTGAAACTACCATTCGAACATTCCAAGTTCGAAATTTCCGGCATGGGTGGACATGTAGTACAAAGCTCCTCAAAGCTTTGTCCACTCACATTGGTAGCACCAAAAACCATGCAACGGATAAACACACAGGCTATCGTGTTACCTCAGCTCACGAGGCACATGCCTACATTCACCATTAGCCGTGAAAACTGGCAGCAATTCAAGATCCTTGAACTTGCTGACTCAAACTGTCACATACCAGCTCAAACTGACATGGTAATCGGCAGCGATATACTTCCACAAATCCTGCTGGAAGGTATACAAAATATTTGCGACACTATACTTGCGCAAAAAACAATATTTGGCTGGATTCTCAGTGGTCCAATAACCGAAAATGTGGTGTCATTCTCGACCTAAGTAGAAGAGTGCTCGAATGCAACTCTCAGCTCTCAGCTTCGAAAGTTTTGGGAAGAGGAGGAGATTCCACAACCTCCACAAATTTCCCCTGAAGATCAGGCTTGTGAGCATATATATGCAACAACAACGACTCGTGCCCCAAACGGTCGATACATTGTGCGACTTCCATTCAAGGAAGAATTTCCAAAAAAGGTGTCTCTGGGCCACTCTCGGTCTGCTGCACTTCAGCAGTTTTTTAGCATGGAGCGATCGCTTCAGAAAAAAGGAGACTTAGGCACAATGTACAACAATGTGTTGCAAGAATATCTCGACCTCGGTCATATGGAGCACACGAAGCCATGTGAGATAGTAGCTAATGGCAAATACTTCTCATTCTACTTGCCACACCATGCGGTCGTCAAACCAGATAAGGTAACCAAAAGTTCGCGTGGTATTCAACGCCTCAAAAACATCTGGTTCAGGAAAATCCCTGAATGGCGTGTTGCACACTGGTCCCACACTCCAGCCAGATCTCATGCTGCTCATTCTGCAGTGGCGAATGCACAGATTCGTGTTCAATGGCGACATTGAAAAAATGTATCGTCAAATACTCATCCATGAGGACGATAAAGATTTTCAGCGAATCTTATTTCGCACGTCGGCTGACTCCCCTGTCACCGATTATAATCTTAAAACCGTAACTGCTGAAGTCTAGAAAAAGAAGTCTGATGAGGAGATGTGGTGATCTCCGAAATAGTGCTATAACTTCTACCGTTTAGACTTTGTTGCTTTTTCAATTTTTCCTAATAAACAATCGTGGTACAAAGCTCAATAAAAATATTAAAACCGTAACGTTCTTGGTTAATTGTGCACCATACCTCGCTATCCGTACCCTGCATCAATTAGCAGATGATACCTTAGCGAAATTTCCCTTGGCTACCACAATACTTAAAACCGAAACGTATGTGGATGACATTCTGTCCGGAAGTCATGATATTGACAACGCCACTGAATCACTTTTTCAAGTGATCAAAGCGCTTAAGTCAGCTGGTTTCATACTCAAGAAACTAACGGCCAATCATCCGGCCATTTTAGAAAAATTTCCAAAGGAGGATCTTTTCGACTCCAACTTTTTGAAATTTGAGAGCGCTTCCACAACCAAAACTCTTGGTATACAATGGAACGCACTCACAGATAAATTTTCATACACCATTCTGACTGCATCGACATCGAATGCCGTCACAAAGCGACAAATTTTATCTTCTGTCGCAAAACTTTTTGACCCGGCAGGATGGCTATCGCCAGTGATGATTCAAGCTAAGATTCTTCTTCAAGAACTTTGGCTAGATGGCGTTGATTGGGACGAATGTGCCAAACCTATATCCTTGGCAAAATGGCAACAGTTCGCAGAAAATCTGCCAGCCATCTGCCACATCGAAATCCCTCGATGGGTTAATTTCACTCCGGGGCAAGATACCCAAATCCACGGGTTTTGTGATGCCTCGGAAAAAGCATATTGCGCTGCGATTTACATCGGGCAGATGCTAGCAACCAAAGATATTCCACTCTCTTGGTTGCAAAAAGCAAAGTCGCACCATTGAAGACGGTAAGCTTGCCACGCCTGGAGCTGTGTGGTGCAGTCTTACTCGCAAAACTGGTCGCAACTGTTCGAAAACAGCTCAAATTGGAATCGTGCAACATATTCTTATGGTCAGATTCAGAGATTGTGCTAGCTTGGCTTGAAAAGCCACCATGTACATGGAAGACGTATGTATCCAATCGTACCTCTCAAATCCGGGAATATCTTCCAACCGGTGCATGGCGCCATGTTTCCAGCCAAGATAATCCAGCCGACCTCGGCACCCGTGGGTGCAAACCCCAGGATTTGGCGAATTCCCCACTCTGGTGGCACGGACCAACATGGCTCTCTTGCCACATGGATGCATGGCCAAGGTCAAAGGCATGCAGTGCATCTCCACCAGAAAAGCGCAAGGTGGAGGCATATCACGCGCTCGAAGAAGAGGTCGATTTTCTTGATCGCTTTTCTTCTTTCTCTCGAGCACTCCGCGTGACTGCGTACATGTTCCGCTTCGTGAGCAATGCCCGCAACAAATCAAAGGGGGTAGCCACAATCACCTATCCACATCTGACATATAACGAATTTCAATATGCAAAAATTCATCTTATCAACGCAGCGCAATCACGCCATTTTCCGAGCGAAAAAAGTGCTTTGCAAGATAAAAAGCCACTTAACAAAAAAAGTCCTCTTATTGTTCTCAATCCTTCGTTGGACAAAGACGGACTTTTACGGGTTAATGGCCGATTAGCTCATTCCACATTAAGCTATAATGAAAGGCACCCAATAATTCTCCCTACCGAATCGAGGTTCTGCCAGCTATATTTGGAGTTTTTACACTCGCTGCTTCTTCACGCAGAAACACGATTAATGCTCCAAATGGTAAGGCAAGAGTACTACGTACCAAAGCTGAAACCTCTAATTAAAAAATGCATCTTTCAATGCAAAGTGTGCACGCTTTACAAGCAACAAACACGCACCCAAATAATGGCCGCTCTACCCACTGAGCGCTGCAGTTTCTCACTCCCATTTTCCACAACGGGAGTAGATTTTGCTGGGCCATTCCAAATTAAAGCATCGGTGCTAAGATCTACAACCCTTATCAAGGGATACGTTGCAGTTTTTGTCTGTTTTTCCACAAAGGCAGTGCATCTCGAGCTATGCTCGGATCTTACAACCGAAGCTTTTCGAGCAGCATTCGCCCGCTTCGTTGGCAGACGAGGTTTTCCCTCAAAAATGATGAGCGACAATGGAAAAACGTTCATTGGCGCCCAGCGCGCAACAGAACGCGACTTCGTTAAATTCCTTAACGAAGATTCCGCAGACATTGTCAAAAAATATGCCCCTCAAGGCATCAACTGGCAATATATACCACCCAGCGCCCCCCACATGGGCGGCTTGTGGGAATCTGCAGGGAAAAGCTTTAAAATCCATTTAAAGAAAACCGCTGCAACCCACAAGTTCACTTTCGAAGAATTCACGACGCTTCTGGTGCGAATTGAAGCAGTCCTCAACTCGAGGCCTCTATCCGCACTTTCTCAAGACCCAGCTGATATGACAGCACTTTCTCCGGGTCACTTCCTTCGAGGTGCACCGCTGTTGGCCATTCCCGAGTCGAATGCGGAAAACCTCTCTCTACTAAACCGGTGGGAGAAAGTCAAAGCACTTCACCACCAATTTAGTCGCCGCTGGAAAGAAGATTACCTCAAAGATCTTCAGAAGAGATACAAGTGGAAAACCCCACAAAGCGATCCTCAGCCAGGCGACATCGTCGTGATCAAAGAAGATTCACTCCCCCCCACCGAGTGGCGATTGGGACGAATCGAAAACGTTCGCCATGGCCCTGATAACCACATACGTGTCGTGGAAGTCCGTACACAAAATGGAGTTATCACGCGGCCACTTGTCAAACTGTGCTTCCTTCCAAAAGCACAATAGATAATTCTATACATATTTTCCTTCTGTATATTAAGGGTCTTAACTTCCCGTTTAAACATTGTACACAAATACTTCTCGTTTCTCTGCCTTTGCTTCTTCTTCCAGATCGAAGACATCATGGCAGCACGGAAGGCGTGCCCCCTGGCTCCAACGGCAGAGACAGACAACTGCCTACAATGCCGGCTCTGCCACCGTTACCACGCATTGCGGACGTGCCCGGCCTTCAAGGCGATGAAGCCGCCGCAACGGTTGGGAGTAGCCCGCGCGCCAGGCTACTGCGTCAACTGCCTTGCGCTCACCCACACTACCGAGGAATGCGACTCGCCAGGTAGTTGCAAGACCTGTGGCTTAGCGCACCATACGCTGCTGCATGTGGCAGTTAACAGGCCCGCGCGCACAGGCCAATGAAACCAGCAGCCCAACCGGGCCAAATCGACATCATGCAAGCCCATCAAGCGGAGGGCACCGCCGAAGAAAGGTGGGCAGAAGAAGGCGCAGAAGAACCCGCGCAACCAGGCGCCGCAACCGCCGCGCAAGAAGACCGCCCCCGGACGATCGCGCGCACTCCCCAAGGCCTACAAACGGCCAATTTCCAGGGCCGCACCACCAACCGCGTCATTGGCAACACGATCCGCGCCCTGAAAGAGCTGCAGGAGACGCTCAGCAACGCATTCCTGCAGGGCGGGGACGATGTTTAAGCCGCCGCTTAAACTAAATTCAGCGGCCGTGCGTGCATCCTGTGGCCGCAGCGGCGTGAAGTTCGAAAAATGATTAACGAGCGCGCACGGCCGCCTACCATCATCGTGCCAAATGATGCCAAAGTTAGTTCAGCTATTAACGTCGGACATCGCGCACGCGCGCCTTCTAAAGGATTGTGCAAATAACTTCAAATCAGCCAACGCTAGGTTTATATATGTGTTCAATCAAAATAAAAAGAAATTTGCGCTAAGCTTTATAACTTTTGAAATGCTTGTAAATAAAGCTGAATATTGTAAACCTTTTAAAATTCAAACCCAAGTGTTTCCTTTAAACGGAAATCAGTGCGTGTGTACCAAGTGAGTGCGAAGGGACCAAGCGACCAAAATATTCACCTACATTCCTCCCAATAGTCACGAATCGTTAAACAATTTACATGTTGACAACGTCGCAGCGTTACATTGAGTGATCGCGGATAAGCAGTTATGCGTGCTGGGTGATTTTAATTTTAGCGGTATTTCTTTGTCATATTTAGAGGATTCAGGCTTTTTAACTCCGTCTAGTGCTAAGTATTAGATTTAGAGTTCTATGAATTTTTAAATGCCGGAAGTGATAATGTAAAATTTAATTTTAATCTTTGTAACTTTGAGATCCTTAACAACCAGCTGCTTGAGCTTGATTGGGACTATCTTTTTGCTAACGTTGATGTAGTCAATAGTTTCGAACTTTTTAAAACTAAGGTCCATGATTATTGTGTGAATCATGTTCCAATTTTTTCTGAAAGGAGATATAAGTTGCCTTGGTACACCAAACAACTGAAGCATTTAAAATCTTTGTAACGGGCTTTACAAAAAATTCAAAGTGTCTGAGTTTAAAAATCTTGATAAGTCGCTTCGTAAGAAATATATCAGGAACTTCGAAAGCAATATAAAGACCAACCCTAATACCATGTCCCCACCAAAAAAATAACCATCTCGAATCGAACTTAACCACATCACTAACTATTGGTGTCCACACTGCGGTTTGAGGTTTATAAAACAGTACAAATGTAAAGAACAGTGTTCGGACCTCCAAACTTCGATTCAGGACTAAATCGCTGCAAAAATCGGACCAAAAACAAATTTTCCGTACTAGATTGAATTTTTTATTTTTGTTTCTGACATTAATTGTTTGACTAAAATATTTTCTATTCATGCAAAATAAGAACGGGAAGCAATGCAAGGATAATATGTTACATATTTAGGTAATTTTTAGCATTTTCTATGAAGCAGAACGCATCTAACACTTAATTTTTTAAAAAGTAAACCTCTTCTACTTTATATAAATTTCAATCTACATATATTTTTTAACAACTTAAGTAAAGTTCTGCATCCGCCAGTTTGTACAGCCATACGTCAAAAAATAACGAAGTTAATTTATTGACGCATTGCTATGAAAGAGTTACTTTTTAACAGTGAGATTTGGCTACTTTTCAATTTTTTTACTGAAACCGGTGGTGAACACTCAAAAAACGGCCCCAAGAGGGGCATAACATGAATGAAAAAAACGGAATAGATTTGAAGTGCAGCGGGTAGAGGAGTAGATTTCAATTTATTTTAAAAACCGGAGTAAATCTAATCTGATTTTAGTTGAGTCCAAACACTAGGAGGGAACGAATTCTTTACATTTCGACGCTAATGACTCATAGATGGCGGGAAACACAGGGTTGTATCAGACTTTCGACGTGGTTTCGAGTTGGTTAGCTTTTAACCGTCTCAGTGAAATGGTTCAGGGCTGTAATTTGTATATGGCGAAACTACGCTAAATCAAGTGGGTTATCGGGATAACCAACTCAATAGCCATAACTACGTGGTTAGCTCCGGTGGGGACATGGTATAAGGCCTTTTGGTCGTTTATTAAATCAAATAAAAATAAATCCAACATTCCTACCTCGATGTTTTATAAAAATAAACATGCTAATTCGGCCCAAGACTCACCTGAGCTATTTCCGGACTTTTTTAGTGCAAATTTCGTTAGTGATGATGATACGGATCCTATTAATCCTACACTTTCTAACTCACACGTATCTTTTGGCTCACTGTTGCTAACCGACGATGATGTGCTGAAAGGTATTTCGAGTTTAAAACCATCCACTCAGACTGATGTAGATGGCCTATCTCCTATTCTCTTCAAGAACTGCTCTGCTCTATTAAGCCTCTACTTTTGATCTTTAATTTATCGCTCTCTACGGGTACGTTTTTAGCAGATTGGAAAAGTGCTTATATTACACTTATTTTCAAAAATGGAAATAAAAGTGATGTTCGAATTACTGACCGGTTGCTAAATTGTTCGAAAGCATTATCAAGGATAAAATTGCTTTTGCAATTCAAAACGTAATTTGTCCGAATCAGCACGGTTTCGTTAACGGGAGATCCATGATATCTAATCTTGCTATTTTTACGGATGACTACATTACAGGCTTCGAGACTGGGTATCAAATTGATACAGTATATACTGATTTTGCCAAGGCATTCGATAGGGTGTCCTATAAAATCTTAATTAGTAAATTGGCGTACATGGGTTTTCACTCCGTCTTCCTCGAATGGATCAGTTCCTATCTATCCGGGAGGTGCTGTAGGGGACAAATCGAAGGCGCAACATCGCGTTCTTTTCACGCTAGTTCTGGCGTCCCTCAGGGAAGTTATCTTGGACCTCTTTTATTTATAATCTTTATCAATGACATAAGCTCGTGTTTCTTATTCTCCAAATTTCTTCTATACGCTGACGATCTCAAAGTTTATTCGGTCTAGATAGAGTTAACTCTTGGTGTGAACGACATCAACACTTCTTAAATATTGAAAAATGTTCTCATATGGTTTATTCTAGAAAGTCGAATACAGTAAGCACATCTTACACGATAGCAGGTACTAAACTGAAATTTGTAGATCAAGTCAAAGACCTAGGGGGTTTATTTTGACTCAAAACTCACATATAATACTCATATTAACTTCATTGTTGCAAATTCATATTCCACGTGGGCTTTAGTGCGTCGTAAAAGTTCTGATTTTTCTGACCCGTACACTCTTAAAAAACTTTATATTGCTTTTGTCAGGTCCCGTCTAGAATATGCCGCAAATATTTGGCGACCCTTTCATACGTAGTATATAAACATGATTAAACGTTTACAAAAGATTTTTATCAAGTCTGCGCTAAGGTTTCTCAACTTTGCGCAGCCAATGCCTTCCTATAAGTCACGTTGCTTACTTTTAAATCTTGATTTGCTGAAGATAGGAGAAAGTGCCTATCCTGCTCGTTTATCTTGAATGTTATAACTAATATTGTCGATTGCTCAGAAATCCTGCGAAGAATACCGCTCAATATTCCTGTAAGAAATTTGCGGCGTTCTGACTTATTTTACGTGCAATCCGCATTGTCGAATTATGCTTTGAATGCACCTATTAGGCGAGCCCTCAGGGATATCAATCAAATAAACCAAACGGTGGAAATAGATCTTTCACTTCCTGGAGTCGTTTTAAAAAACATAGTCTCGAATTACTTTAATTCATTAATTAGTTGATCACCAACTTAAATTGAAGTTGTATTTTTAAGCTTAGTCAGTAAGAAACTATGTATTCATTGACTGAAATATAAATAAATAAAAGTAAATAAATAAATATCCACAGAATTTAGCCCACACGAACGCCTGCCCCTACACCAGCAACGACAATGACGACAGCAGCGTCAGCAACACGGCCAATCAACACAAGAGACCGTATTAACCAGTGCTGCCGCAAAGAAATTAACAAATACCTCAAAAACAAATGAAAAATCCTCAAAATCCGAACAAATCACTCAAAACTTTCTTACTACATATATGAGTATTTTGTACTATATACTATTTACAGGTACATAGTATAAAAATTAATTAAATTCTCCAATTCAATTAGTACATTTTTTCTTGCGGTTCAAACAAAGTATCACCGTTATTTTTTATGGCTTGGTTTGTATATAATATTGCTGCAACTATATCAGTGCTCAATCTGGTCCTCAAGTCAGTCCTACACATTTTTAAACTATATTCAGTAGGGTGGGTCAAAAAAAAATAATGTTTTTTTCAAGGAATGAAACCGAAACCCAAACCGAAACCGTAACCGTTTAAAACCGTTTCGTTTTTCAAAACCGAAACCGAAACCGTAACCGTTATCTTGACTTGAAAAGGAACGATACCGAAACCATTTCAATCACAGGTTTCAATCGGTTTCCAGAAATTTACAAAAATAATAAATAAATAAAAATTTCTTTGAAATAAATGATTTATTTAACCAAAATC
>NW_023459037.1:39177-51658 GCF_013731165.1 Rhagoletis pomonella
TTCTGGCGTCATGCCAATTGAGCTACTTGCTTACGAGCGAAAAGAGATTTACAATCTCAGTGCCGAGATAGGTCGAGCAGCTGCCGCGGCAAGGGCGCGCGAGCAACTGATCCAGCAGTGGCAACAAAACTGGAACGCGAGCACAAAAGGTCGATGGACACACTCCCTGATAGCCGACCTTCAAACATGGCTGAACAGACCACATGGGGAAGTCGATTTCTACCTGACGCAATTCCTCACCGGTCATGGTTACTTCCGAGAATATCTTCATAGAATGGGAAGGGTGGACTCACCGTTCTGTCACTACTGTGGAAACGTCGAAGATAACGTGTACCACACATTCTTCACCTGCGAACACTTCTTGATCTCGCGCAGAATGTTGGAAGAAAGACACGGAGACATTACTCCGGACAACATAGTTGGGATAATGATTTCCAGCGCAGAAAAGTGGGAAGCAGTTGCGAGATACGTGAAATTCGTACTCCGCTGCAAACGAGAGGACGGTTGTCTACTGAGGACACCCGAATGAAACGCCCCTACAAAAGAGCAGCCCCAAGGCTCTAACAGCGTGCTCCTGCATCTGAAGACATGCAGAATTGCGGTGCCAGATGCGGGATTCTTGCGCGGGCGGTGGGAGTTTGGGTTTTAGTGGGTAGCCCAACACGCTTCGGTGGGAGTCCCATACTCGGGGAAGGTAGTATAGAGACTAGCGCCCCCGGCCAGTGCATAAAGCATTTCCCTCTCCTACGAAAAAAAAAGGGCTAAGCTCAGGACCTTACCGGGGTCACACAGGGCGGATCGTGGACGGCCTACTCCGGTAGGTTAGCTGCGAATAAGCAATAAGCAGTCCCAGACCAAGAGCGGCAGGAGACTAGGGCCTGATTTAAGAGATCAGAAATGCTTGATGAATATCCTGTGTCCGGGCGAACAGATGCCGCCCCCCAAAAAGCATCCTAGGATTGAGACCAGTTAGATCCTGTTCATGGCATACTGGAGCATGTATACGATTAGTCTGATATTGGGCTGGCGAGAGCAGTATTCCGCCACTTTAGTATGTGAGGGTGACACCTCACAGAAATGGCTGGTGGGCTAATGCTGCAATCGGCTCCGTCTCGCTAAAGCCCTGGCAGGTCTTCAAGTACGTTCAATACACGTCGCCATTTAGTTGGCCGCACAGGTCCAGTTGAGATTTACTCCTGGTTTTGCGCTGTCTTGGCTCTGAACACAATATCCCATAAGGACTTGTGTCAACCCTCGCGATGGCCTGCTCCTTTGAGAGAAGGGAACTTCGGGACACTTAAAAGCGACTGTGCTACGTGTGGAGATAGCGGCTTGAAGCGTAGACCCAATTGATTGAAAATGATTAAAACAAAACCAATAAATGGAACCAACGTCGATGACACGGAGGAAGAATGCAGCGCATTCAGGAAGAGCAGTAGTGTCGTGCGCTCCCCGCCACAAACTCCTCTGCAGGCAAATTCTGGCCCCACGAGCACGGAGAAAGCCGCCGGCGTGGCGCAGAAGGCTACACCTTGCCAAACGGCAACTCCCGGCAGCCGGGATAGTCGTCTTCAAACGCCGGCTGCTGCAAACAGCGACAAGCATGTCGCCGCAAGCTAGGGAACTTGCGAAGGCAATGAAGATGAGCAATTGGCCCAGATTCGGCTCGTCTTGAAGAAGATGCAGGGCGCTGTGTCTAAGCAAAAGAATGTGTCCATGGACATAAAGACAGGTATGGCCCAAATCGAGGAGAGCTTAAATATATTAAGCTACCTCCGAGAGCAGCGCCGGAAGGGGCCTACCCTTTCCGAGCTGCGGAAGGCTGGCCCTGGCTAGCAAAAGAGAGGTCGAACTCGATCCGACTCCCCTACAGGCGAGCCGGAAAAGAAAAAAAATACTACTGCTAATAATAATAATAGTAGTAAAAACATTGTTATTAATAATCCTAATAATAATGGCAATAATAACAACAATGCACAGAAAACCGTACCAGACTATCAATGGAAAACGGTTGGAAAAAGCAGAAAGCCCAAGCCAGGGCCAGCGCCTGGTGAACCCTTGGTCAATAAGGGCGAGGCGACCAGCCGCAAAAAAAAGAAGAGGGTGAGAAAAAAGAAGAGTCTTGCCAAATTAATAATTAAGCCAGCTGAAGGCAAAACCTATGCAGAGCTGCTGGGAACGATACGCGGTAAGCTCCAACCCGAGAAGACGGAGACCGTAATTCGATCTGTTCGGAAAACCCGCGAAGGCGGCGTGCTCATCGAAATGGAGCGCTGTGGCAACCACTCAGCATTTAAGGAAAATGTGTGCACTGCCATTGGCCAGCTTGGAGACGCCCGTATTCTCACTAGACGTTTACGTCTAGAAGTTCTGGGCATGGACTGCCTAACCACGGCCCCAGAAGTGGAGAACGCTATACGCGGGGAGTTAGGAGACAAGATGAATGGCCAACTTCGCGTCTCTCTCCTCGCTGTAAACTCGCGAGAACAAAGAATGGCTGTGGTGGAAATCGACGAACTGCCAGGCCGGACTCTTATTGGAAAGGGGAAGCTGCGAGTAGGTTGGATTATCTGCCGCGTCCGAGAGCGCGCGGATGTCCAAAGGTGTTTCCGCTGTCTGGGGTATGGCCACAAAAAGGCGGCATGCAAAGGCCCAGACAGAAGCAGTTCATGCCTCTGCGTGTAAAGAAAGCACAAGCTGCTACCTGTGCTCGGCAGGAGATGGACAGAAAAATGCCCATCACCTGCCCGGGTCGGGAGCGTGCAAGGCCTTCAGGGATGCCCTTGCTGAGGCTAAGACAAAGCTTGGGAGAATATGATCAAATTTATACAAGGCAATATGAACAGGAGTAGGGTAGCTGATGACCTGCTGGACCAATTGGTTCTTGAACAAAGAGCAGACGCTGTCATCATCAGTGAACCCTATAGAACAAAGGAAACCTGGCATGTTGACCAATCAGGCTCGGTCGCGATATGGATTGCTAACCCCAACCATCGCGCAGAGAGCAGCGGGGTCGGACGCTGCTACGTCTGGGTTAAAATGGCGCAAATCACTCTGGTGAGCTGCTACCTGTCTCCAAACGACAAAGCCCCTGTCTTCAGGGGAAAGCTCGAAGACCTTGAAGACGAATTGCGCGATATAACCGGCCACATAATTGTTGCTGGAGATTTCAACGCAAGAGGCGTGGAATGGGGTATGCCCCAAACAAACACCAGGGGAAGACTGGTCCTTGAAATGGCAGCCCGCATTGGCCTGACCATCCTCAACACCGGAACGACCCCTACATATCGAAGGCCGGGTTTTGGATACTCTATCCCTGACATAACCCTGGTCTCTGAAAGCCTTCTTCGAAGGGCTGACGGATGGAGAGTGATGGAAGACCTGAGTGGTAGCGACCACAACTACATCACCTTCCAAGTCACTGACATCACGCGAGGGCAAACACGTAGTATCCCTCGCAGGAAACCAGGATGGAACCCGTCTAGGGTCGATGTTCGCAAGTTCGATACGTCACTCCTAGCAGATTCCCAAGGCATTTCACCCACAACGGGAGAGATACACAACTGGGAGTCTTGTACTAAGCTGGTCAAAGGAACTATGCGCTGCATTCACCGGGCATGCAAAGCCTCAATGCCACAGAGGAGAGCATGGTCAGGTAAAAAGCAGGTATACTGGTGGAATGACCGAATTGCTGAGCTGGGAAGGGCCTGCCATAGAATGCGGAGACTTGCAACGCGCGCTCGTGGTAGACCCGAGGCCCTGACCAGAGCAGCAGCCTACAAAAGCGCTAAGAAAGCACTTGGGGCCGAGATACAGAGGAGTAAACGGAACTGCTGGAAAGCGCTATGTGACGAAGTGGATCGCGATCCCTGGGGCCAGGGATACAAAATAGTGATGAAAAAGTTCCATACATCATCACAGGCGATGGATGAGGCCCGAGTTAAGAATATAGTGGATGCGCTATTTCCCACACACCCATTAAGAGCCGACACAGTGTTCGTCGAGGAGCAAGCCGAGGCACCACTGTTTTCGACAGACGAGCTGAAGCTAGCCCTGCGAAGCATGAGAGCCGGCAAGGCTCCAGGCCCAGATGGCATACCAGCGGAGGCAATCAGGTTAGCAGCGGAAACGAGCCCTGATCTTCTGCTTAACATGTACAACAGCTACCTTAGGGCCCGGGTTTTCCAAGCCAATGGAAGAAGGCGAGACTGGTGCTTATACCCAAGGGCAAAGGGGACCCAAACTCTCCTTCATCCTTCCGGCCACTCTGCATGCTAGACACAGCAGGCAAAATGATGGAGAGTCTGCTCAAAATACGCTTGACGTCAGCCATAGAAAGCGAGGGAGGCCTTTCACCCCGACAACATGGCTTCAGGAAGGGACACTCAACTATAGGAGCAATTGGCGAAGTAGTCGAGGCGGTACATAAGGCCGAAGAAGCCTGCCACCAGGCGCGGCCAATAGTGCTGCTAGTCACACTGGACGTCAAGAACGCCTTCAACTCGGCAAGATGGGACGATATGCTGGAGGCCTTGGAACGGTCATTCAAGGTTCCAACATACTTGCTAGATATGATCCGGGACTACCTCAGAGACCGTTGGCTTTTGTACGACACAACACAAGGTCAGAGAAAGAGACGTATAACCGGCGGAGCGGCACAGGGGTCTGTACTTGGCCCGGACCTCTGGAACGCCACGTATGACAGTCTGTTGCGCACGGAAATGCCGGAGAGCGCCTTCCTTGTCGCCTTCGCGGACGACGTGGCAGCCGTCATAACAGCAAGAAATGTCCAGCTAGCACAGCTCAAGCTAAACCAGGTCATGCGCAACGTCAGTGGATGGATGAGCGATCACGGTCTGCAATTGGCTACAGCCAAAACGGAGATCGTGCTCCTCACCAGGAAACGGCTCCCAACAATTATAAATATAATGGTCGGACCTCAACTCGTGACGACTTCTAGGTCTACAAAATACCTAGGGGTGAAGCTTGACAGCAAACTCACATTCTGGGAAGACATCCATGGAGTATGTGAAAAAGCTGCGCAGAGCACGGCGGCTCTAAGCCGGCTGATGGCGAACGTGGGCGGCCGAAGCCATGCCGCAGGAAGCTTCTGATGACAGCGGTCCAATCGGTGCTCCTGTACGGGGCAGAAATATGGGCTGACGCATTGAAAGTCAAAAAATACCGGATTAAAATGTCTGCGGTACAGCGCAGAGGGGCACTACTCATTGCTCCTGCATGCCGTACAGTGTCCGCAGACGCGGTTCTATTTATTTCTGGCGTCATGCCAATTGAGCTACTTGCTTACGAGCGAAAAGAGATTTACAATCTCAGTGCCGAGATAGGGCGAACAGCTGTCGCGGCAGGGCGTGCGAGCAACTGATCCAGCAGTGGCAACAAAACTGGAACGCGAGCACAAAAGGTCGATGGACGCACTCCTTATAGCCGACCTTCAAACATGGCTGAACAGACCACACGGGGAAGTCGATTTCTACCTGACGCAATTCCTCACCGGTCATGGTTACTTCCGAGTATATCTTCATAGAATGGGAAGGGTGGACTCACCGTTCTGTCACTACTGTGGAAACGTCGAAGATAACGTGTACCACACATTCTTCACCTGCCAACACTTCTTGATTTCGCGCAGAATGTTGGAAGAAAGACACGGAGACATAACTCCGAACAACATAGTTGGGGTAATGATCTCCAGCGCAGGAAAGTGGGAAGCAGTTGCGAGATACGTGAAATTCGTACTCCGATGCAAACGAGAGGACGGTTGCCTACTGGGGACACCCGAATGAAACGCCCCTACAAAAGAGCAGCCCCAAGGCTCCAACAGCGCTCTCCTGCATCTGAAGACATGCAGAATTGCGGTGCCGGATGCGGGATTCTTGCGCGGGCGGTGGGAGTTTGGGTTTTAGTGGGTGGCCCAACACGCTTCGGTAGGAGTCCCACACTCGGGGAAGGTAGTATAGAGACTAGCGCCCCCGACCAGTGCATAAAGCATTTCCCTCTCGTACGAAAAAAAATAAAAAAATAATAATAATAATAATAATAATAGATTGGCGCTTACACATATGTTTGTGTTTGGCAGAGCTTCTCCTCTGATATGTGGCGTGCGCCTTGATGTTGTCACAGAAAGCAGAGGGACCTACAGTTTTACGCCGACTCCGAACGGCGCATCTAGCTGCTTTTAATTCTGTAATTCGAAATCTATTGAAGATAGATTAATGAAATTTTGCACAAGGTATGTTATAAGATAGGCGAAGCTTTTTACAAAAAACTGGTAATTTATAGTTACTGTCCGACCTTACTATATAACTGCAATTTTTAAAAATGCAAAACTGAAATATTTAACTAACTACAAATGGGATACCATAGGAAAGGTAATGAATCAGGCTTTCTCTATTCAAAGCGAAAATATAAGAATTTGTCTCGGTCGAGATAAAATGCAAATGAATTACTCGAAGAAAATGAAATTCCCAGTAGGCCAGAAAAAAGAAAATTTCATCAAAAGCTGCACTTTCCAGCAGCTAAAATAGTGTCGTTTAAAATTTAAGAGGAGTGACAAATAAACGGAGATACAAACTTTATCGAATAGTGGCGGATAACGAGTTTGCGGGTCTAATGAAATTAATAAATTGCTAAAAATAAATTTAAGTTAACATCGTTTTTATTTAACATGAAATACTCAGTCCTAGTTTACTAAAATCCAAAAAATGTATATTTATTAAAAGAACATACCCAAGCAAATAAGACCAAAATGGTATTTTAGTAATTGTTCCATAAATCACATAACACCGACAAAATAAACATTGAGATTCAGTTTCAAATATTCAGGTTTAAATATTATCGCGCTCGGTAATTTTCCAAATCAAACCCGGTCCCGCCATACACTTTGATTAAAATTTTTTAGTTGTTATTGTTTCGTCTTTATCAGGAATTTATAAAAACATTCTTGACGTTGTTTTCAAATTTGGCGACATAAAATAATGGAATTAATCTTTTCTAGAATATGGAAATGATACACTGTGCGGCGATTGTATTTTTATGAGGAGCTGTTTTTCATGGCAGAAATACACTCGGAGGTTTGCCATTGCCTGACGAGGGACGACCGCTGTTAAGAAAAAAACCTTTTTTCTATATTTTTTTTGCGATGTTGCTTTAACCAGGGCTTGAACCCATGTGCTGTGGAGTGGAAGCGCGCACTGCTTACCACTACACCACAGCGGCCGACGAAGAAATGTTATAAACCATTTAAATAAGAGCAAAAGGCAGTCTACGACTGTATTTTTAGTTTTTTAGTTATTTACGTATAATAATAAAAAATAATTGTTTACCAAATATTCTATTTCGATCTTCGAAGGCCCATATCTCGATTTCGGAGGCTAACTTCGAAAAACAGAGAAATTACTTTTTTACCTATGAATCAATCTCTTAAAAAAAATTGGTTTGGTCCAATACCCAGCGGAGTACTGTACAGTGCAATGATTCTAGTATCTTCATTTATGTATATTGTAACTTTCAATATCTTATAGAGAAGTGTAAAATTTGTTTATCTAAAACTAATAAAGTAAGAAGGACGAAATCGGGGATGTGGTAGTTTACATATTAGTCATGGACATATATTTTTTTCAAAAATATATATTGGAAATTTCCAAGGCTATTCAAGGATAAAGTTTTATAAGGACATTTTCAACATTTGTTTGTCCTGGTGCAACAAAAAATTATTAATTTTTAATTCTACAGAATTTTTCCTTTTAACTGATACCCATATTGTTACTCTACAATGAACCAAAACTTTTAAATAACTTTTTTATTCAATCAAATCCAGGAAATTTTAAAGTCCTTTAAAAAAAAATCCTGACGTCAGAGAGAAAAACTATAAACGCAGTTATACTGTATTTGGCTCCTAGTTTTGTAAATATACTGATTTTTCCGTGTTTTTTAAAAAATTTTGGTTAGGGTGTAATCGTATACATGGCTCATCCAGCTCTTGCATTTTACGTAACAAATCATATGATGACCCATGAGTGATCATATCAAATCCGTATAACGCATGATAAGTGTTAAATTTACATCCCATTCCTTGTGGTCATCCTTTAAATGAGCTCTAATTGCAGCAATTAATGTTATGATTCACGCCTTCTGAAGCGTTTGCTTGAGGTGAATATAGCGCAGTATAAATAAGTTTGACGCCATGCTGTGTGAGAAATGCGTTAAAATCATTAGATTTAAACTGTGAACCGTTGTCACTGACAAGGTCTTCTGGTACTCCATATATGTATGTGAAATATATGTTTTGGTAAAAATTCGCTGATAGCTGAGAAGGTGAATTTTTTTTAGAGGGCAAGCAAATGGAATTTAGACTGTGATCCAGTACCATTAATAATCCAATGAGGCTTAAGAACCCATCTCGCTAACCGGCCACTTAAATTAGGTTGTCGCATAAGCCATACCAGCTTAGAGTGGTCTGTAATTATTTCAAATTTATGCGTCTCTAAATAGCACCCAAAACGTTCTATAAACGTACGTAAAAGCTATTGGGCGTTCAAGTCCTTCAGCATCTAGTTGGAATAACACAGCACCTATTCCATAATCGCTGGCCTCACAATGTAAAAAAAAACTTCTCAAACGTTCTTTTATTTCCTCAAAGGCTAATTGAGTTGCTTTCGTCCATTAAAATTTACCTTTCGTAGACAAAACTTCAGTTATAGGGAAACTTATATCCGAATAGTTTTCGATAAATCGCCTACACCAACCTGCTAAACCTAAAAATCCCCTAACTTGGTTTAGGTTTTTCGGAGTAGGCCAGTTCTTAATAAATTCGATTTTCTCTGGGTCCGTCACGATACCTCAATGCCCGATGACATAACCTAAGTACTTTACTCTTCTAACACAAAATTTACGTTTTTTGATGTTTATTGTCAAATTGGCTTTTCGAAATTGTTCCGCGATTCTAACTAGAATAGAAAGATGTGTTTCGAAGTTATCCGATACAATACATAAATCGTTCCAAATATCCGAATACGCGAGTTTGCAGATCTGCTGGAATGATATAGTCCATTAACCCATTAACGACGAAGGGGTATTTAAATACCCCCATAACACAGTTCATCCAAATCGCCATATCTCGGAGACCGTAACAGCTATGAGGCTGATTTATTTTTTGCAAGGTTACGAAATTGTGGTGTAAGTTACTGTTTCTATAAAATGTTACGGAATTCCGAATGGTTTTTGCCGTTTTTTTAATCAAATGTGGTAAATTGAAAAAAAATAAAAAAATTATATTTGCCAATTCGTATAAAATTTAAAAGTTAGTAGAACAAGGTCAAAATACATGATCAGTTTGCCTATAGTATTCTCTAAACACAGCAGGAACCAAAAACTTGATCACGCAAATGCACTGGGAATCTGGCTCCTATGTCTTGGAGGGGGTATTTAAATACCCATCCGGCGAAAAGAGTATAAAATATTAGATTATATTGACTTTAACATAACTTTCTTAGAAGGAAAAAAAATGAAGGTCCTTCTGTATTTTTTATTAAAGAAAAGGAAATAAGTAATGCAAAATATATTATTTATTATGAAATATTTATTAGTGAGATCTTTTTATTTTTTTGCATCGGGTTCGACTGCATTGTGATAGTCAGAAAAACATTTTTTTGGATGAAGCAATGCGTTACACTTTTTACATCCAAATTTAGTTTTTATGCCGCATTGACGACAGCGGGCGCAAGTACGTACATCAGTTACCAAAGCTTCCGCAACTTCCACACGGAAATCGAATTGATTCATCGGCTTGGACTTTTCATATTTTGCACAAAACACTTTCAGTTTCCAGGCATTAACCATAGCTGCATCAAAAGCATTCGTTAGCAATGGCCAATACCACTTCTTTCCACGAATTTTAATGCGATAATTGTTCATAGCATTGTCGAACAAGTCTACGCCACCCATGCGATGATTGTACTCGTGAATGAGCAACGGCTGGGGAACAGTAATCATTTTCTTGCCTTTGCGATCATATCTCTTAACATGGCGTAGTGGCTCATGTTTAAGAAAGTTTGACATAATAGTTACAACCTGTTATATACTCATCACAAAACAAAAGAATATTATACAACAGAAAAAATTAAAAAAAAAAATTATTGTATAAAGAAATTACCGAATTGTCATTCCAGCGTGTAACTAGTACTTTGTTATTGCTATCAAATACGAAATCAGAGCTTCCTCTCGATCTTTTCTTCATATCATTAATGCACACCAAAGGAGCATAATTAGTTCGATTATCACGCACAGTGCCCGTTGCGAAGTACCCATTACAGCTCAAGCGACGCATCAGCTTATAACTCGTAAAAAAGTTATCAAACGTCACATTGTGGTTCTCGGGACGTTCGAGATGGGACAATAATTGGAGAACAACGTTTTCTCCAAGGCTATAATCATTACTGAATTTTGTAGCTGCACCTGCATACGGTATGAACTGGTAACAGTAGCCATCGTCCGATGTCAAACACCAGTATTTGTACCCAAATCGGATTGGCTTGCTTTTTATAAACATTTTACACGAATGACGTCCATAATAAGCGATCATCTGCTCATCTATGCTTAAATTGTGGGAGAATACGCCGAACTGCATGAACTTTTTATTCAAAGTATCATTCAGCGGCGATACTTTAGCAAATTTGTCACTCGGCCGAAGGTTTTGGTTATCACAAACGTGTATATATTTCTTGATTTATTTAAATCTGTCTCGGCTCATAGATCTCTTTATATATTCACAACCTAGACATTCCCTATTAGACCAATATGCTGGTATGTTAGGCAAGGTATGATAGCCAGTAATGTACAAAATGCCAAGGAAACTCTTTACTTCGTCCATTGTTGTGACAAATTCAGGATCTTTATTTTGTGCAGCATACCCATTTGTGCTATCTACAACAAGCATAAGTACCTCATCATCTATGAAGCAATTCCACAACTGAAGTGGAGACATTGATCCTGAATGCACTCAATAAGTAATAAGTTTAAGAAAAAACGCGAGGCTACTTACCAATCTTCTCATATAGCTCCTTATGTGAGCTTGCAGTATTATCAAAAGGTTCCTTGCCAAACTCGTAGTTTTGCCGGTGGCTCCACTTTGGGTTTTGTGATTCAATCACTTTGCGAGTTTCTTGTGCCGCTTTCGATGTGGATGGCTGCAAATTGAGACCGTCGTCTGCGATTTTCACCAAGTTTTTATTGCCGTCGTTATATATATATTCCACTTCAAAACTGCCGGCTACTTCTTGAGGAAACCTTTCGACATCTGTGGTAATTTGAATATTGTCATCTAGTTCTTCCGTATCACTGACAGCATCCACTTTTTCAGGTGGCGCAATAATGATATTTATTTCATCTGCATATCCACCGGATTCATCTTCGTCACTCCAACTATCTACTTCTGCCTGTAGTTCCAAAGCGGTTAAAAACTTTTTTCTTATCATTTTTACTGATCAACACAAAATTTTGGTATTCACTTATATGCACAAAAGTTATTTTTCAATGCTGTTTTGATAATACTTTCATTACACAACCTATATCAGATGTTTGCATTGGCAAAAGTGTGCTGCCATACTACGCATTTTATATATGGTCAGAACTCAGATCTGACGGATGGGTATTTAAATACCCCCTGAAAATCACGATTATGGTAAAAGTTATATGCCTGAAATTTTGCAAGACAACTTCTATGATTTATATAAGCACTCTGATAAAATTTTAATAAAATCACACGACGGGATCTATGAGCAGGCTTTAATGGGTTAACCGACACATCGCTTGTGCAACATTACATAAGCCAAACGGTATTACTACAAATTGGTACAGTGGACGACCAGGCACAGTAAATGCTGTAATTTCTTCGGATTTCCCCGACAGGGAAATCTGCCAAAAGGCATCCTTTAAATCAATTTTGGTTAGGATATACGCTCCCGGCAACCTTGCAATAATACCCTCTATTGAAGGAAGTGGATATGCATCCTTTTTAGTCACTTCTTTTATCTTTCGAGCATCTAGACAGAGTCGAATTTTATTTGGTTTTATAACCATGCGCTGTAAAGAATTACGGTGGGGTGTGGGTGGTACTAAAAACACGGATATGCTTTGCAGAGGTTAGTCAGGTCTCGACCTCTCATCCTCACCGGTACTCAGTTGAAGGACCACGGCAGGCGGAATCCTCTCGTGCCTTAGCTCTGGCGACATGGGGTGGGTTTTTTTCCATGCTTCAACCGGAAACACATAAACTTAATTTTAAAGGATTCCTATCTGAAACTAATGCGGAGCCAAACTCCACGAACTCAATAAAAACAAAAAACAAAAGTTTAGGAGACGAACGTAAAATTAAAAAAAAAAAAGCGTTGAATCCTCCATCACGCGGAAGTGCTTAGAGTCATGCGAGGTCTAGGTTGTTAGTCGACTCTCGCATTCTGTACCCTTC
>NW_023459037.1:51758-56507 GCF_013731165.1 Rhagoletis pomonella
CCCTTATTTTCATTTTGACGCAGTTCAATGTTGATTCTTTTACTTTTATTTGGCTTTGCTTTTTGTTTTCGCTCAATTTAATTTTTATAATTTTTCAAAACAAAAGAAAATACGTTTGAACTAAAGTGAGCCATACAAATTTTGAATTTATTTGCAAGCAAATGTTTTTTCCAGCTTTTGCAAGATGGTTTGTTTAAAAAAATACGTGAACATATATGATATATGGGGTATGGAAATATCCCTTTTCCCTAGCAGTAAACATTTTAGTGTGGGCAACAATGATATATTTTAAATAAGGCAGATCGGAATATGCGCTCTCTGGGAAGACAATACCTGTAATTATTGTACCATGGGTAACGCTGAACTATTGATTTGTGGTGTTTGTTGTTTCTTTACATGATGTTCTATTTTGGCAGGTATTTATTTCTGTAGTTATTTGTTTTATTAAGTCGCGCGTTAATTTTTCTGGGTAACTGTTACTTTTTAGGATCTTTTTTACACCCCTATGCTGTAATCCGTCGTAGATTCGATTTTGCTACGAATCTTAAAATTGGTAGGCTGTAATCCGCGTTGCCGTATCATAATTTCGAAATTCGGAGACCATCTTCGAAATTCGTAATGTTGGTATGCCTGAATCCGACGTAGCTTTAATTTGTATGTATTTGTCGGAAATTTTCTACGAAGAGCAACTGGTGTCGGAGCGAAGCCAATTCTTTTAAAATATCAATAAAATAAAGTGTGTAAAGGAAAAAATATGTAAGTTAAAGTGTGAATGGGAAAAAATGGATTATTGTTAAATATTTACAAAACTATCTGGTCGAAGATCACAACAAATCGGTCGCAATACGAAAAAATGGTAGAATGCATGACCGAAAGGCCGTACATTGCTCGCGGCTTTGCAAAAGGAGCTAAAGAGGATGTAGTGGAGTTTTGGGAAAGCGTCGCTCAGCAGCTAAACAACTTAGGCCCACCGACAAAAGATGTATCCAGCTGGAAAAAGGTGCGGATAAAATTTTAAGAGCACAAAATTTAATCCATACTGGGCACAGTCGGCGTTCCAAGATGTTTAAAGTTTTTGTCAATGTTTTTGAGAACGTTGATTGCGCCAACCCCACATCAAACTCTTTCCCAACACCGTGTTGGTAGCTTCCTTCAGCGAAAAATCTCAAAACTGCCATCAATCTACTTACAGGAGTCACCGATGATGATTTTACACTTCGCCCAAGCTCTTCCTCCATAATTGTTAAAACGCTTTTAAATGCGTCTTTTTTACAAACATTTAAACGATTATTTTATATGTGTATCAGTGAAATCAATTATAAAACATACATTTTATCATTTAAGCTAAATGGATCAGAACTGTCGTAGCAATCTCCTTTGTATATTAATGCAACAGTTGACTGCACCATGTTCTTCCTCCTGAGACAAAATTGCACCGGCCACTGAATCCATTCTATTTTACTTAATTAAGGAAAAGCTTTTTCAAATACGATTAAACAATTTTTCTTTTATTTCACTGTTCACTTGCGATTATATTTATTTTGATTTGTTTCTGTCAAAGCAGCTGATTAAGAACTTCGAATTCCACTATTTTAGTTGGCAACGCCGTTGATAGTTACGATCGGATTACAGCATACCAATTTTCGAATTTTCGGAACGGAGCTACGAATTCGTAACTACGAACTTTCGGATTACAGCATAGGGGGGTTAGTCTTTTTTTGATGATGTTGTGAAATTTCTTGTCACTCAATGTGAGTACTTTGTGTATTAAATTTTTAGCCGTATTAATTTTGTATTTTTTAGGTTGAGATGATATGAAATTTATCAGACAACCCGAAGAAGACGGTTTTGAATACCAGTCGAGTAAGAGATTATTTTTTTCCCTGTGCATGCGAACGTAAAGAAAGGGGATGCTGGATTTGTCTCCCATTCCCATAGTAAACTGGAGTTTGTGGTGTATTTGTTGAGGGTTTTTAAAATTACATTCACGTCATTGCGGTTAACTATTGCAAAGATGTCGTCTATATATTTGTATATAAATTTAGATTCGATGTTTGAATGTTTTAGCTCCGAAATTGTATTGTCAAGTAAATCGTCCATGACAATATCCGCAATCGTGGGAGAAAGGGGGTTGCCCATTGGCATACCAAAGATTTGAGAGTAGAATTTATTATTGCACACGAATTAATTGTTGTCCCTAAGACAAAAGTCCAGAATATTTTGGAATTTGTTCTTGGGTATCTTTGTAATATTTTCTATTTTTCTCCATTTTTTCAATATTATTTTTGAAGCTAAGACTGTTGGTATGTTTGCAAACAAGAAGACCACATCAAACGAAACAAGTACATCTTCTTCACACACATTTATATCGGACAGTTGTAAAGAATTACGGTGGGCTGTGGGTGGTACTAAAAACACGGATATGCTTTGGAGAGGTTAGTCAGGTCTCGACCTCTCATCCTCACCTGTACTCAGTTGAACGACCACGGCAGGCGGAATCCTCTCGTGCCTTAGCTCCGGCGGCATGGGGTGGGTTTTTTGCCATGCTTCAACCGAAAACAAATAAACTTAATTTTAAAGGATTCCTATCTGAAACTAATGGGCAGCCAAACTCCACGAACTCAATAAAAACAAAAACAAAAGTTTAGGAAGCGAACGTAAAAGTTAAACAAAAAAAAAATCGTTAAATCCTCCATCACGCGGAAGTGCTTAGAGGCAGGCGAGGTCTAGGTTGTTAGTCGACGCTCGCATTCTGTACCCTGCCCTTCCATGATCTTCGATACGGATGTTGGACGAAGATCCCTTATAACAATTGCACCTACCTTCCTACGTTATCATGTCGTCCAGGGACATACAAAAAAAATTAGCACGTCATTTTATCACGCTACAAATTCATGTTTTATTAAAATTCATAGTAATAAAAAACTCCATAGCCGCACTAGCTTTTATAGAAAAAAATAATAATTAATAATTACAATAGGCTTAAACACTACTACTGCCGTACTCTCGAAAATTCTTTATCCAATGTATTGGAAATTTATTATTATATTTTCTTGTTCTTTCCTTAACTTTTTCCTACCAGGTTGCTGTTTTTAGCATTCCCTTTACTTTGAAACTTAAACACCTATCTCTAGTTAGTGATCAGTCACAGAAAAAAAGACATAAGTCACTATCGCTAGTTTTCGTTGAAATGGTGTATACATATATAATCAGGAGCGAAAGTTTTACATTTGCTCAGCTGATCGGCAAAGAAGATCAAATGTATATAAAAAGTAAGGTTGTTGTTGTTAAATGTTAGGTTTTAGTTTTTTTTCTTTTGGTTTTCTCAACTCAAAAACTGGTTTTGTGAGTCCTAAGTTTTGTTATGTTTTTATGTCGAGCCTTTAACTGTAGGTTTTAATACGTTAGCGGGCACCAGGTAGACATAAGTATGTAGATATATGTATAAGGAATGCGCTTACAAATCTACTGCATAGGCTAGCGCCGATGTATATACACAGGGAGAACATATGCTTCTACATACTTATTACGTCGATCTGGCTGTGCTTATGGCGAAAAAGATAAACAAGAAATAATAAAACATAAAAGATGACTTACATGTGGCAGTCCAGCTCCACCGATGAAAGGCTTTCCAGCGTTGGTATGGTTGGATCCTAATTCAGGAAGAGATTTTTTATGGTTTTTCAAAGACTCCAAATTTTTCATTTCGCCTTTAAATTCTTGTTTTTTTTATAATAAATCACTACTACGTATTGTTTTGCTTTATTACTTTTTATACAATAGGACTTTTTCATAGATTTTTTTTTGATATCAAATTTTATTTTTTTTTGTACTTAAAAATATTTTTTTTTTTTTGGTAATCCTTGCAACAGAAACAACAACAACAGTTCACTTTTTCTTTTCTCTCTGTGGACTTTAGGTAGTTGTTTTTTTTGTTTTGGAAAAACTAAGCTGCTATTCTATCGAATTCGGCACTCTCCTTGGGCCCATACGTATGCACATACGTATATGTATGTATGTATACCTAGGCAGGCAAGTAATCGAGTAGCGTGATCTTTGTCAACTGGAGATCCACTCCAAACCGAACCCAGATGCAGGCAGCGAATCCAAAAAAGTACTTCACAATCCCTTTCCACACCAACACCAAATCGGTGCGTAATGTTATAGGCGGCTATACTTGGCAGACCATGTACCGTGATGATAGGTATGGGGACCTAGCAGACTCCCTGTTAGTAACCATTTTCTTGAAAGAACATCTTTCGAAACGTTAACAGAAATACATACCTTCCATCGGCGTAGCCAGAATGAAATTTAGGGGGGGCTCGACCCTATTAAGCTGACATTTCAGGGTACTATTTTATATATATATAAGGAAAATTAGAAAGTTAGAGGGGGGCTCGAGCACCCCCCTGCCCCTACCTGGCTACGCCCATGATACCTTCTATGAAATGCTATTGAATAATAGCTAACAGCCTTGTTGCAGCAATTCTAGCTTACAAAAGAATGGGGAAAAATACTTGCTCAAAAATCTATTTGTGAGATTATGTCCAAAAGCGCAAGAGGCTAACTGTAGCTGCGTGGGAACTTATATACCCGAATTTTCCCAAAAAAGCAAAGCTCAGGTTTGGGAAGTTTATGTTAAAGTTAGTTGCGCTTCACTGTGCAATGCGTATGACATTAGTGTGCCATTAAATTAAGCTCACAGTTGACTTCAGCTTCAGCTTTTTATAAATTTGATCGTATGCGACA
>NW_023459037.1:56607-58394 GCF_013731165.1 Rhagoletis pomonella
GAAGGGTACAGAATGCGAGAGTCGACTAACAACCTAGACCTCGCATGCCTCTAAGCACTTCCGCGTGATGGAGGATTCAACGCTGTTTTTTTGAATTTTACGTTCGTCTCCTAAACTTTTGTTTTTTGTTTTTATTGAGTTCGTGGAGTTTGGCTCCCCATTAGTTTCAGATAGTAATCCTTTAAAATTAAGTTTATGTGTTTCCGGTTGAAGCATGGCAAAAAACCCACCCCATGCCGCCAGAACTAAGGCACGACAGGATTCCGCCTGCCGTGGTCCTTCAACTGAGTACCGGTGAGGATGAGAGGCCGAGACCTGACTAACCTCTCCAAAGCATATCCGTGTTTTTAGTACCACCCACACCCCACCGTAATTCTTTACAACTTGTCATACTAGCGCCGTCTGTGGTTTTATGTCATTTCTATGTTTCCTCTTATACTTCTTCATTGCATATATAGTTTTTGGAGCTCTGAGTTGTGTTTTCTTTTGTATAGCTAAAACCAATTATTTAACAGCTGAATTTTAATATATTTTTGATTATGCAATTAATCTGCTAATTTGTATACCGATGTCAAAAATTCTTGAACTAAAATTACCAACAGTGAAAGAGGTTATGTGTGTATTTTTTCATAAACGTAATATTTTTAAATATTCAACGTAATATTCTTAAATATTCTCAAAATTTATTAATTAAATGTATAAACTGAGTTAGAGTAATCGATTAACCACAACGGACCTGTTTTGTAGAGCATTAAATTTCCTATAGAAATAATTGAAACTCATTTGACAATAATTATTTTTTAGTAAGTTGCAAAATTCCAAATAAGAAGTTATTTTCCTTAAAATACTTCAATCTTATGACCTTGAATATCTTTAAAATGGTTAGATTAATGAAAAGAGTATAAGAGACCATTTTTGTAGAGCGTTCAATTTCCTATAAATATTGATAATGCAACTGGTTTAACGATCTATTGGTGAAAAGATATGACCATTTTTAATTGAGACTAAAATGAAAATGGAAAACTATGATGAGCATAATCTTCCCGTTAATATTAGGAGCTCATACTTTTTAAGTACTTTCTAGAGGTACCTAGGAACTAGTTTTCGTGTGTCGGATATAAAAAAAACCAAGGAATGAAACCGATTCAAAATAACGTTCCGGTTTGGGTTTCGGTTTTGCCAAGTGTTTCGGTTTCGGTTTTGGTTTCGTTCTTCAAAATTTATTTCGGTTTTGGTTTCGGTTTCGTTCCGGTTTCGGTTGTTCACAGAAATTTTGTTAATATTATTTAAATCACAATGTCTTAAACGTTGAGGAAAGAAAATCGAAAATTACAGTTCACTGATAATATCAACACTAGGTTCTTTCCCTAACAATCGGGACCGGATTTGGTAATTAGAGAATAAGAGAAACATTTTCTTTCAAAAATGGAACAAAGTTCAGAAGAACGGAAACGCAAAAACCCAAATTTCGTGCCCACAAGTCGAGAAACAGCTGATTCGCGTTGTTCTTGTTTTTGTCACTTATACCATGTTCTGACCGACATCGGAAACATGTTTTCGTTGCTAAAACTTTTTTTTTTCGATTATTTATCGAAGTGGAAGTCATATTTTATCATCTTTAATACGCCATTTCGGATTTATTGTTAATTGCCTGGCCAAAGCAAAATAAGAATGAAAGTTAAAGGTTGTAAATGAAAAGAAAATGAAGGAAAATTTTTTTTTTGTTGTCGGTCAGAACACGGTATTAAATGCAAACACTTGGAAATTGAATTTTGGTTTCACAAATT
>NW_023459037.1:58494-60450 GCF_013731165.1 Rhagoletis pomonella
TTCAAATGGACGTACTTCAATACGTCTATGCTCAATATACAAATTATTTGCAGCTTTGACGAAAGTACCGTCGTAGTGGGACTTGCTGTTGTTCTTGTGTTTGTGGGGTACCCATTAGAGGTGGGTAACCCAGCACTGTGCTGAGATACTGTGCTGACTCTTAGAACTGTGCCGCACGCTCAGACTCACCTCTGAAAAAATTGTTAACTCAGTAACTCAGTTTATGTGCTGACAATGTATAGCTCAGTGTGCTACAGAGTCGATATGGTAACTCAGTTGATATGCTGACACTTGCATAGCTCGGTGCGGCTTGCATTGTTAAGAACTGTGTCGATGTGGTAACTCAATTGATGAGCTGACACATTCACACAATACGATCTTCCAACAAGTAATTTTTAGCAAAAAAAAACCGACTTCAACTCCCATATAAAAAAATATATATATATATATATATCTCATGATCCACTGATCGGATCTCAACCAGATTAGTATGGGACCACCTCTGAGACACTACCTTTCCGATGCAAGAAGAAGAAGAATTATCGAAATCGGTTGACGTGGTCCAAAGTTATGCGGTAACATACATAAAAAAAAAAATTTAAAAAAAATTTAAAAAAAAAATTTTAAAAAAATTAAAAAAAAACATATTCCGACGAACTGATAACCTCCTCCTTTTTTGGAAGTCGGTTAAAAAGTACCATAATAGATGGCATCACTAGACTAACCATTAATTGAATATACGACTACCAAATTTAACAAAAAGCAAGGCGAATAGCCCAGTTATGCATACTTGCACTGTTATACCATTTTTACGTAAAAATCAAAACCAAACAGAATTCTACATGTGAAGTGATATGCGCTGGGTAACCGCTTACATGCATAGCCCATTTAACAGATTCTTATATGACAACTCTCAAGCAAAGCTAAGTATGCATAACAGGGCTAGAAGTTAATACAACCAAGGGGAATTATTTTGCAAATGAACTCACCAGTTGAAATCAGCTTTCTAAAATTTTGCCGGCCAGCTACGAACAGAAGCTAAAGATAATCTTTTCTAAATCGATTTCGATTACTAACATCATCAAAAATTTCGATGTACATACCAATTGTGCGATAGCACACTTGTGCCAGCTCACTGTGCTGACTCATTAAAGTGAGTTGGAGTTACTGAGTCAGCACACCAAAATTTACAGAGTTACCCACCCTTAGTACCCATTCTCAATGCAAATCTAGGAAGAGCTTTTGATGAGCGGAGTATTTGAGACTTACACCACTGGCGATGAAATTTTTAAAGCTATCGACAAATTTGTAAAGCAAAATGGTTTGAAATGGAGCAAGTGTGCGGATATTTGCAGTGATGGAGCAGCCGCAGTGGTTGGATAAACGAAAGGAGCGATTTCTAGTATGCAGCAAGTGGCAGAAAATTCCACAAAGCAGCCACTGTATGATCCATCCGCATTCCCTGGCGAATAAAAATATGCCACCACAAGGTTTAAAAACCGTATTGGATGACGCTACGAAGATAAATAATTATGCTGAAGGTATTGGCCCAATGCACGCTTGCTTTGCTTGCTTGGCTTTGAGAACTGTCAAACAATTTTTAAAATCTACTAAAATGTATGAAAGTTGGCCTAGTGGCAGCTTTACTTCACTTGCTTGAAGCGCTTTAAAGTACCGATTAGCCGAAATCTCTCTTTGACAGCGCGCTGTAGGCTTTTGACAACTCTTGACATTTCAATTTTTCGCGTCGATTTTGCTTGTGTGCAGTTTTTATCGCGTTCTTCATCAATTTTAGGTAAAATAATTTATATTAAACAATTATTTGTTGCTAATAACATTATTTTTTCAGATACCTTGCTTTTTATCGTTCCGGCCACCAGATTCGTTGGTTTTCATAAAGTTGCATTTCGCTGTGCCACTTCCACCCGTGTTTATAAGGCGTAATATTCAACTGGA
>NW_023459037.1:60550-72195 GCF_013731165.1 Rhagoletis pomonella
AACAACAGCAAGTCCCACTACGACGGTACTTTCGTCAAAGCTGCAAACTAAAAAATTCAAAGTTTTCAATATCTTTATAAGTTCGTTCTCGACTGCCTCTGAAATTGTGTTGATTCGCTCTTTCACAGTGTGATTGTGAAGTTCCAAAAAATAAATTTCATGTACACATGCGCGCAGTGTTGCCACAAAAATATTGCCAAATTCCTCAAAAACAAATGAAAAATCCTCGAAATCCGTACAAATTACTCAAAATTTTCGTTTTATAGATGTGAGTATTGTGTACTGCAGACATGGGCACTTTTGCCCGTATGGGCTTTTTTGCACGTATGGGCAAGCGAGCCCGTTTCGCAGGCTAGATCAGGGGAAAATCATGGGCAAACGGGAAGGGAGCAACAAATCTTACTAATACAGTATAGCAATGAGAGCCACTGCACACGCATTCTGGAGTAAAAAGGCTCACTCTCCCAAACGTACGTCACATACACTCCTCGTCATTTGTATAGCTCAACTTTTTAATCTTTAGTATTTACGCTTTTAATTTTGTTTATTTAATATTCATTACATCCGATTTTAAAACTTTATACAGAGTTAATAAAATGTCAACAAAGGGGTACAATAAAGTGCAAGTTTCAAGTGTCTGTAAAATAGCGGTGATTTTTGAAAATTTTTTTGGTGATAGTGCTGCGCATTTTCTCTCATACAAAGTATGCTCGACAAAACTTTTATATGGAATAAAATGCGCAGCTCTGTCAATAAAAAATAAATGAATTTGAAAAATCGGGACTGTTTTTGAGTCACTTCAATCTTTGCACTCAATTACACTATAATTGAATGGGCTACAAAACTGCATATCAGAAACTTTTCTAAAAATATTATTAACTTATTCACTGCAGGTCATTAGGATGGCACACTCCTATGTTGACCTTTTTTAAGAACTGTTTCCAGCTCTCGAGAAAAACGAAAAAATCATATAAAATGCTGCCCAAGAAATGGAAAATAAACTTTCTTTTAAGTTTTAGTTTGTAAAAAATTTTAAAATTGCATTTACCCGTAGAATATGCTATATCGTCACTAGACACGAATAAAGGCGCGAACTCAAAAGTTGACGGCGAAAAAAGACGCATAAAAAAATTTCAGCGTCAAATACTCTAACATACTTCGCCAAAGTTTTTTATAAGCATCTTTTTTCGCAAAATTTTTTAAACGTTTTTTTTCACCGTCAAAACACCAGCGCGCCTTTATTCGTATGTAGTGACGATATTTTTACAAAAAATTTATATTAAATAAACAAACGCAAAACTGTAAATACTAAGAATTGAAAGGGTGTGCAATTCAAATGACGAGGAGTGTATACCCTGCAGGGAAACCGCGGACTAGTGAATCAAATTTCTAGTACGGTAATAGGTCTTTACCGCCAAAAAGGAAAGAGATAGGAACTAGATCCCCACCAGTCCAAAGTCGGCGAAATGTAGTACTTTTAAAAAACTAATTTTTTTCAGTTTCTTCACTAGAAATCTATATCTAAAGTGACGAATTAAGAACTGGTTCGGAACTATAGAAAAAAGAGATGCAGAACGAACTAGATCTTATTTGTCGAATTTAGAACTAGTTCGGAACTATAGAAAAAGGGATGCAGCGCGGAGCTTGTTTACTTTACATAGATATGTGTTCGGCGGCTTTTTCGTTCAAATACGATTCTATTCTGCACTTCGCAGATGCTTTTTCATAGCTTGGTAATACAAAACCAAAATTTGTGTTAACATTTCAACATCTTGGGACCGTCTGAAATCTAACAGCGAGCGCCTCTGCAAACTCAGCTACAGCTAAAGGTATGTAAACGTACATTTCTTACAAAAATTCAAACAAATTATGTTTGAAATTGGAAACACATTTCTTTCAAAATAACTTATAATCGCACACACAGAAGAACCAAAAATATTGAAAAATCATGACACTTTTTTCTTTCGTCTGTCGATTTTAGAACTGGTTCGGAACTATAGAATATAGGAGCAGTTCAGAACTAGAGATTTTCCCCACAGGGTATGAGCAGATGTGATCACTACCACAAGTAAACGCGAGCTGAAAGCGTGATTTTGTTAGTGTGCCAATTACGTTTGAATGAATTTGCGTTCGCTTTGTTACGCTCTCGCATGTATTTGCATGTGATGCCTACCCTGTGGGGAAAATCTCTAGTTCTGAACTGGGGCGCTTCTAGTACATTTAGACCCAGTACTGGTTCGCGATAAATATCTTTTGCATGCAAGCAACTGGCGAATTTAACATGGCGATGTCCTAGGAAGTGTCAATTGCCCCCCGCTGCATCCCTTTTTCGATAGTTCCGAACTAGTCCTAAATTCTATAGTTCCGAACCAGTTCTGAAATCGATAGACGAAAGAAAAAAGTATCATGATTTTTCAATCTTTTCATCCGTCGCGCGATTTTAAGTTATTTTGGAAAAAATTTGTTTTCAATTTGAAATTAAATTTGTTTGAATGATTGTAAGAAATGTACGTTTACATACCTTTAGCTGTAGCTGAGTTTGCAGAGGTGCTCGCTGTTATTTCTTAGATTCCAGACGGTCCCAAGATGTTGCAATGTTAACACAAATTTTAGTTTTGTATTACCAAGCTATGAAAAAGCATCTGCGAAGCGCAGAATAGAAGCGCGCTTGAACGAAAAAGCCGCCAAACACATATCTATGTAAAGTAAACAAGCCCCCCGCTGCATCCCTTATTCGATAGTTCCGAATTAGTTCTAAATTCGACAAATAAGATCTAGTTCGTTCTTCGTCCCTTTTTCTATAGTTCCGAACCATTTCTAAATTCGTCACTTTAGATATCGATTTCTATTGAAAAAACTGAAATAAATTAGTTTTTTAAAAGTACCACTTTTCTCAGATTTTGGACTGGTGGGGATTTAGTTCATATCGGACTAGTTCGTTTTTGGCGATAAAGACCTAGTACGGAACTAGAAATTTGATTCACTAGTCCGCGGTTTCCCTGCAGGGTACGCTCTTTAAGCAGGCGCTCACTCTCTGTCCATGCTTGTATATGAGCAAATTTGACATCGATATAACTGTTGCCAACTTTGTGCCTTTCGCAAGAAATTAAGTGCGTTTATGGAATTAAAAGGCAAAAATTGTGTAGTTTAGCGCTTGTTTTATTCTTTGGTGCCCATTTCAAGGCAATTTTATAATAAAAACGTGATTCTATGGTGACATTGTATTTGACTTGCACATATGTTAGTGTTTGGCCGAGCTTCTCCTCTGGATAATATGCTCCAAGATAATCCAAACGCAATATTTTCACACAGTCTCTATCACGGAATCCATAGAATATTCTGCTAATTAGCTGGGTGTACGCATTTGTACAAAAGTAAGCAATTGCATGAAAATAAAGCCTCTAGAAAAACAAAGTTTTGGAAATTGTTTTACGAATAAAAAAACATTTAACAAATTAAATTTATTAAATTGATTAACTGCGCATAGCTGGAAATATTTACAAGTTTCATTGTGTGATTACTTAAAATATTTGAACATACAGCTTTATATGCGAAAATACCATTAAACACAGCAACACAAAATTGGTGTTTTTTTGAGGGAAAATTGCGCTATTTTCAGTATTTTGGTGTTTTTTTTAAATAAAAAACTTGGGGATCAGGGCTGCCAACTTGGCTCAGACCGTGCCATATTTGGCACTATTTTACTTGAAATGGCACTGAATTTTTCAGTTTTGCGCAAAGTGCCAAAATGGCACTTTTGGAAAAAAGCGTAATTTAAATACATTTTTGTGAAATCCTTTGCGTGTACTTCTTTTTCTCAACTAAAATTTTCTAATTTCGATAGTATATACAACTGGTTTATCTTACTTTGACATTGGGCTTTTGTTTTAATTTGTCTAATTTTAATGCTAATGGGAAGAACTAAAGAGAATGACACCTTTTTTGGCACTTTTAATTTTCTATTTGGCACGTTTTAGCACTTTTTTATCCTCAATATGGCACTTCATAGCTATGTATGTTTGGCAGCCCTGTTGGCAAATTTGATCACAAGCTGACCTTCACCGAGCGCTCTTTGCTGGGTTCGGACTACAAAAATGGAAGTAAATATCAAGTATTCGTAGTAGATGTGCATTTCTTATCTTTATAAAAAACAATTCATTTCTCCTCGTATCCCTGTACAAATAAGGAGCTAAAGCGGCCTTATAAAGGTCGATATCTGTAGACTGGAAAATCGACCAGCTAGTGGTTGAGATGACATTTACACGGGTCGATTTTGGTTGAACGACAAAAATCTACTAGAAAATCGACCAGTGTAAGGCGCCTTAGTCCAGCGAGCAATTATTATTAAAGTTAAAATGCCTTGATTAAAATTAATAAAAAGTTATTTCATTCTTTCTCTACCGGGACAATTGTTACATCGGTGGGCAACGACGCAATTACAGAACTTTAGACAGAGCAATATTTTTCGATCGGATTCAAATCGGGCGATTGTGAGGGCCTATTCACGAATTCAAGTGTATTTGCAAAGTTGCTGTAGCTCACCAATGTAACAATATAACTTTTAGTTTGCTATTAAAAACCCCACCTCCTTTCTATTTGAAGAGTAAATTTTTTGATGCAACAAAACGGAGCAGATTTTCAGTTGAGCGAAGTAGAGGACGAGGCATCAATTTTTTCGACAAAACGGAACAAATGTACTCCTATCGGAGCGAAGTCCGAACGATGGCTTATTGTGTATATGAGGAAAATGTATGCTCTTTGTTTGGTACACAAAGTCAGTATTACCGCAGCCGTACTGCGATGAACATGATGTCGGTCGGATATAAATAATTGTTTCGCAACTTTTCATACCCTTCCTCCCGTAAACCGTTTTTCCCTTTCTCCAGCCCGCGCTCGCACATTCGCTACTGCGCGGGCGAAAAAAGTGCCCATGTCTGGTGTACTGCATACTATTTACAGGTACTTACATTTACAGGTATATTTGTTCTTGCGGTTCAAACAAAGTATCACCGTTATTTTTTATGCCTTGGTTTGTATATAATATTGCTGCAACTATATCAGTGCTCAATCTCGTCCTCAAGTCAGTCCTACACATTTTTAAACTATTAAATATACGTTCTACTGAAGCATTAGAAACGGGCTATATTAGGTTCATTCCTTATCTTTTTGGACTAAAATCTGAAAAGTGTCAAAATGCCAGAGCGTAAACAAAATGCGCTCACTAAAAGAGAATAGCAGGAAAAGTAAAGGAACGCAAAAAACCAAATTTTTAGTCCAAAGAATGGCAACAACAAAGCTAACGTCAAATAAGAATGGAAATGTATGTACAAAACACATTCACACAAGCACAAGCACAATAAACACTTACTATATCAATTATTTTTTGCCTCCTTCCAATTTCAATTCACTTTTTTTACTTTTTTAGATTATTCTCACTTTTTGCATATTCTTTAATTTCCGTTAATTTAAATTTAGTTGAGTTTGACACTTTTCAGGATTTTGCCAGAAAAAATTCTTCTGACTAATCTGACTACTTCGGACTGATGAGAGTCACTCTCACTAGGTGTTGCTCTCTCATTTTAGCTGTCATTTCCGAGTTAAGGAACGCTTTTTGGACTAAATCTGACTACTTCGGACTTTTTCCGACTATTTCTGGGAGATAAGGAACGCTCCTATTAGTAATGCAGATATAATTTTTTTTTTTAATTGGGAAACTTATACGAACCTGAAACATCTTTTAATTCAAACACTTTTTTCCTATAATTTTCTGGATCTAATGAAGAATCAATATGAATATCCTTATGATCGAACAATGCGTGTTCTCTCCATTCGTTATCGAGATGTTGCAAGTTCAAAATAAGTTGAAAATATAACGATGGAATGCAAAGAATTATCGATAACATTTTGAATATTTAGCAGCAAATGCAGATGTGCTCAAGAGTGAAAAACACCACACAAGCGGTTTGACAAACCAAGCGAAATATCCCTTTGCTTAAAGCTATTTATGTTGTGTATGGGGGTGTTTGAAGGTTTGACAAGCCGTTTGAGGGAAATGTGAACCAAAATCCAAATTTTTTGATTTTATGGCCGCCATATTGACGTTTGATAAAATCGCCCCATTCGCAACGGAATTTTTACCGAATGAGGACGCAAGAGAGAAAACTCGAAGAAAGCCAAACCCTTTTACATTGTGAACCGGAAGAAAACTAAAATTCTTTGCTTGAACGAGTCATGTTTGCGTGGTGTATGGCGAAATGGGAAAAGTAAGTTTGAAGAATGTTTGACAAGCCGCTTGTGTAGTGTATTTCGCTCTTTATAAAACTTCGGAAAGCTTTTTGTTCAAAAATTTGCAGAGCGATTTAACAATTCTCTTGTGTAAAACATGATTGCTTTTGTTATCTGCAATATATCTAGAGAAAATTCCCCAAAAATTCCTCAAAATAAAAATCCTCAAAAAATACTAAAGCGCACCCGAAACTCCTCACGTTTTGAGGAATTACAAAGTGGCAACACTACATGCGCGAAGCTGCTGCGCTGGTTACGAGAACAGTCCAGCCAGCAAAAAATCCGAAAATTAATCGGACAACGGAAAGAAAAGTGGATGAAATGGGGATTTTTGTCCGTTTATTGGTTCCCCTTGCGGACACCTTGACGTCTCGTTTCCCACTAAAGTGTGCGGCAGAAACCTAGGCCTAGAAAACTACCGAAAATGGTTTTGAAAAGGATACGTTTTCGAAATTTTTCTGATTAAATTTTTCGTTGACAAACCGTACTGGTGAGCTACGCTGAGGAGCGAAATACACCACATAAGCGTCTTGACAAACCAAGCGAAATATCCCTTTGTCTCAAGCCATTTGTGATGTGTATGGGGTTTGACAAGTCGCTTGAGGGAAATTTGAACAAAAATCGAAATTTTTTGATTTTCTGGACACCATTTTGACGTTTGATCAACCACTTGCGTTGTATATGGTAAACCCGTCTCAATTGCAATGCTATTTTCACCGAGTGTGGACGTGGGAGAGAAAATGGAAGAAAACTAAAATTTTTTAAATTGTGAACCGGAAGAAAACTAAAATTCTTTGCTTGAACGAGTCATGTTTGCATGGTGTATGGCGATATGGAGAAATTAGGTTTGGATTATGTTCGACAAGAAGCTTGTTGAACAGTAGACACAAAATAGTAAAACTGTTGCCATACACTAAAAATTAACTCTACTGCTTAATAACAAAAATTTAATGAAAGTTTAAAAAATTTGCCTGCACCGCTACTATACGCTATCCGCTAGCGGCACCCCTGGCATACGCTCGCGGCACTTCAGGGTTCCGCAGCACCCACATTGGGAAGGCCTGCCCTAGATATTACAAGCCAAAGTTTAATTTACCAAATTCATAAACTTTGAATCAATTGCGCGGGCTAAAGATATTATTTAAATTAATCTTTCGTAGCCAATTATTATTGGCTTAGACCTAATGGGCTGTTTTGATTACGCGTAAAAGCACATTTAGCGCATTTAGCTCTAAATGCTACTCTAACAGGTCTATTCTGCGCTGGTAACATAAAGTTTGTAGCCGGTAATTAAAGTGTCTGTAAATTTTTAAACCTTCGTATTCTGTGCACTGTTGTACCCGGTAAATTTGGTTACCATCTCATAAACTGGTAACAAAATATTGCCCCGTGAAATATGCAACACAAGAATTTCCACAAATCTTCATAGCTGCACCGCTGAATATTTTCATTGCATTACCAACGTACCTAGAATCGCGGTGACAAGAAGTGGTAACATTTTTTGGTAATAAAATTTTCCGGTCACAAAATCTTCGGTAACGTGCAGAATAGACCTGTAAATGTACATTTCTCCATACAAAATTTGTCACCTCAATGCAACTCCATGTCTGCATTAAGAATCTAAATGCTAAAAGCAACCCTGCGATCTTCAAAAATTTCCGCGATTCGAACATGATTTAAAGAGAACAAGTGGCAACATTGCTTTTTCGTGTATACAGTTGCTAGCTGCGTTTCAGTGATCGCGGATCGAGATTTCATTTAATATTTTACATTATTTGGATAAAGAAAAGTTACGCCAAATGAACATCGATGTGATGCTGAAAAAAACCTGTATCAATTTATGATCAACTCTGTTTGTTTTTTCCAAATTAATTGATGAAATTTTAATTCACAGCACCCACAAATGAATATACATATACACAAACAAACAGCTAAATGTTTGCTTTTATATTAAAATATTAATAATGTTGCCGCCATGAAGTTATCGCGCAAATGAAAATGTAGCTGTCAAAGTACCAAATTGCTGGCAATATTTTTCAAGATAAAAGCTCTGATAATTATTGCTTGCCAAGAGAAATATGTGGTCTCCATTTTCAAAATTTTTCCTGATAACATTATCAAGATAAAAAATTTTGCCTGTGGAGATAGCAAGTAAGTTTGAGAACTGTCAAAAATGCAAGTTCAGTGTCAAATAGGCAAAAGTTTTATTTGAAAGCATTTTGCAGGCTTTTGACAAAGAGGTATGTTCCCGTTCTAAATATATTTAAAGAAACTGCTGCGCACTATTCAAACAAAAATTTGCTTACTTAAATTTAAAAAATTCGCTGAAAGTAAAGCAATTCGAAATGAAACAAAAATAGTTCGTTGGTTCCATAATTATGTAAACATAATTAACAAATCGCTAGCTTAGAGTAAAAAGTTGCAAAGTCCACTTTTTAAAACTTGGTACGAGAGAAAAAACTTATTCTTAAAGCCCTTCAATTCTTCAATTAAATCTTAAGTAAATTTTTTGGTTATATTTTTTTTTGGTAAATGTATATACATACATATAGTCATACATATATATGTATGTATCATTATTAACACACAAACATTAATTCGCATTAATGTAAAAATAAATCTGAAAATACTGAGCTGTATTATTTAATTATTTTATTAATATTCTGGAGTTTTCTAGGAAAATATTTCTTAATGTTAACTTTAATGTGACTTTTCAACACCACAGCTGGTTACTTTGACGGCGTTCCAAGCCCCCATTTGGCCAAATAAGTTTTCAAAGTAAATTAAAGAAAGCAAGGCGTGCAAACTAAGCCTGCTTTGGATGAGCGCAGTGTAACAAGTTTTCTTAAAATTCTTATCTCATGTCACACTTACGATAGAGAATCAAAAAATGGTGACGTATGTAACGAAGCGTTTTTCTCTAAGGCCCCGACCCTTCTTTTCTCTGCTGGGGTATACTCACCGTGTCCGGGGTACGTTACAATAAATTTTTCGCAAATAGTACTTTATCTATTTATTCTTATCTTCTAAAATATGGTATTTCTTATCTCCTACAAACACAGTACGGTTAAGGGCACACAAATTCCTAACAATGCCCGCGGTCGGGTGAGGTTGGCACGCTCTGGGTGTGCGACGCCGACGCGATTCTGTCGGCGCTCTGCTGAGGGACGACGTCAGCGCTACTATTTCCGCGTTCTGTTCCTGTGCTACGTCGGTGCTACTATGCCGGCGCTCTGCTCCTTTGTGACGTCGGTGCTACTATGCCGGATCTCTTTGGCTGTGCGATGTCGGCGCTTCTATGCCGACGATCTGTGGCTATGCGACGTCGGCGCTACTATGCCGGCGCTCTGTTGCGTTGCGAGTGGGCGTAACCGTTATGCGTCTTCGCGGTGGACTGTGGAGGGGCGGTGCTCTACCTTAGCCAAGCCTTGTATAGATGCCTATTTGCAAGTCATGCGCTATTCACTAGTAGCTGTGCGCTCACGACCACAGCTCCGCTACTGACGCTTAGATGTTGGGCGACGTCGGCTCTATGCTTTTGGGAGACGCGGCGCTACTCTGCCGGTGGACGAACGGGTGTCGCCGTCATGCGGGTTCAAGGTGGACTGTGGATTGGCGGCGCTCTACCTTTGAACAGCCAAGCCTTGTATAGTTGTCTATTTACAAGTCGTGCGCTCACTAGTAGCTGTGCGTTAACGACCACACATCCACGCTGACTGCCTCGTATGTTGCTAAGTCACTGTTATAGATGTGCTCTTCGTGTTGTTGAGTCGTGTAGATACATGTTGCATAGCTTTGGTGACGGTGTCGCCAAGGAGTGTTGATACCACAGTGACCACTTTGTGAGTAATTCCTCAAAACGTGAGGAATTTCTGGTGCGCTTGAGTATTTTTGAGGATTTTTATTTTGAGGAACTTTTGAGGAATTTTCTCTCGATATATTTGCAGATAACCAATGCAACCATGTATTGTACAACAGAGTGGTTAAATCGCTCTGCAAATTTTTGAACAAAAAGCTTTCCAAAGTTTTAAAAACAGCGAAAAACAAACATTGCAACCATGCAAACATGGCTCGTTAAAGCAAAGAATTTTAGTTTTTTTCCGGTTCCGGTTTTGATTTTTGTTCACATTTCCCTCAAACGGCTTGTCAAACCTTCAAACACCCCCATACACAACATAAATAGCTTTAAGCAAAGGGATATTTCGCTTGGTTTATCAAGCCCCTTGTGTGGTGTGTTTCGCTCTTACCGGCCGTCTTTACGTGCTCGAAAATCCCGCTTGCGTGGCGAAGCATGCGAGATCCCGCACGTGTGTTTACGGCTCATAGGGAAATTTGAAAAAATGCCTAAAGCTATGCAACCATTTCTTTTTTTTTGAAATCAAGTAAAAACCACACAGTCGTACATACATGTGCTTTTGAAATTATGAAAGAAAATGTGAACTTACTTTATTTATGTGAAGTAATTTGATCGAAACAAAGTAATTTATGCTATAATGTGAATATTAGGGTGGGTCAAAAAAAAGAAAGTGTTTTTTTTTGGATCCGACACACGAAAACTAGTTCCTAGATACCTCTAGAAAGTACTTACCAAATATGAGCTCTTAATATTAACAAGAAGATTATGCTCATCATAGTTTTCCATTTTCAATTTAGTCTCATATAAAAATGATCATATTTTATCACCAATAGATCGTTAAACCAGTTGCATCGTCAATATTTATAGGAAACTGAACGCTCTACAAAAATGGTCTCTTATATTCTATTCATTAATCTAACCATTTAAAAGATATTCAAGATCAAAGATTGAAGTATTTTAAGGCAAATAACTTTTTGTTTTGAATTTTGTAACTTACACAAAAATAATTATTGTCAAATGAGTTTCAATTATTTCTATAGGAAATTAAACTCTCTACAAGAAAGGCCTCATGTAGTTAATCGATTACTCCAACCATTTAGAAGATATTCGCAGTAGAATCCCAATACCTGATTTTAATAATTTTTCAATAAATATTTTCAATTTATCCATTCAATTTATGAATTTTGACAATATTTATGAGAATTTGAGTTTATTTCAGTTTGAAAGTTATGTCTTATCTTTTGTTTGAGAATATATTTCTTTCGAATACATTTTTTAACGGTATTTTCTTTTTATAACTTTTATCACAATTTAGGATCGCAATTTAATATTTTTCAACGGGTTTATTAAAAATGTCATTCAAATTCCTTTTTTCCACAAAATTTATAATTGAATATTTTATGTTTGGGGAATTCGAAGATTTAATTTCGAATGTCGGTAGTTCTGTTACTCAGTACTTTGTAATAGCCGCCTGTAGGTCAATGGTAATCAGCCCTATCCTCGA
>NW_023459037.1:72295-72992 GCF_013731165.1 Rhagoletis pomonella
CGTAAATAAATTCGTGAGAATGGGCTAACAAAAAGGTCTTAATTAAATAATTTTAGTTCAAATACATACAACGTCACCAAGAGAAGTCACGGTTTGTAGCATGCGCTTTGCTTTTGCCTCATAAATCGGTTGCAGACATGTTCATAAAATCGTGCTAAATCAATAAGACCCATTCTCTTTTAGTGATTTTTTTTTTTTAATTTCTTGCACGCTCAATTGTTGCATGCATGAAATCTGCTTCCAAATGCCCAGACTCCCTCGATTGTCACAATATAAGTGCAATTAACAACAAAGAGCATGGCCGCTGCAAAAATGTATTTCGGTTCTATAATTAATATACAAGGCCGAGTAAGCAATTTTATTTACAATCTGATTTAGTGGCATTTACAACTTATATGCACAAGCAACTTATATTTAAAAGGATTTAAAATTTTTTGGAGTACTTAACACATTTGAATAAGTAGTACATTAGCTTATGGCGCTTTAGCAAAGTCTCTAATTTTGGTAATAAGACAAAAGTCGACTAAGTGATCAGAAAAATTCAGTAGACAAGCTGTAAAGACAAGCATGTTAATAATAAAGAACATGTTAAACTATATAGGTAGTTTTATACCGCGATAATGTTGTCTTGGCCAGATGGTGCCCTTTTTGTTTACACAGTAGACACTGCCCCTTGTTTTGTATACCCGCAAATGTT
>NW_023459037.1:73002-74947 GCF_013731165.1 Rhagoletis pomonella
TTTATCGCATCCGCTTTGCGACAAAAATGTGTCGCATGCGATCAAATTTATAAAAAGCTCGTACCGTGACGTCACTATTGCCACTTTGCTCTACCCTGAAGTCAACTGTGAGCTTAATTTAAGGGCGCACTAATGTCACACGCATTGCACATAGAAGCGCAACTAACTTTAACGCAAAACTTCCAAAACCTGAGCTTTGCTTTTTTGGGAAAATTCGGGTATATAAGGGCCCACGCAGCTACAGTTAGCCTCTTGCGGTTTTGGACATAATCTCACAAATAGATTTGTGAGCAAGTATTTTTTCCCATTCTGTTCTAAGCTAGAATTGCTGCAACAAGGCTGTTAGTTATTATTCAATAGCATTTCATAGAAGGTATGTATTTCTATTAACCTTTCGAAAGATGTTTTTTTAAGAAAATGGTTACTAACAGGGAGTCGGCTAGGTCCAAGCCCCATACCTATCACCACGGTACATGGTCGGCCAAAGTACAGCCGCCTCTAACATTACGCACCGATTTGGTGTTGGTGTGGAAAGGGATTGTGAAGTACTTTTTTGGATTCGCTGCCTGCATCTGGGTTCGGTTTGGAGTGGATCTCCAGTTGACAAAGATCACGCTACTCGATTACTTGCCTGCCTAGGTATACATACATATAAGTATGTGCATACGTATGGGCCCACGGAGAGTGCCGAATTCGATAGAATAGCAGCTTAATTTTTCCAAAAAAAAAAAAAAACCCAACTACCTAAAGTCTGCAGAAAGAAAAGAAAAAATGAAGTGTTGTTGTTGTTTCTGTTGCAACGATTACCAAAAAAAAAAAGTTTCAGTAAAAAAAAAGAAAAATAAATTGATATAAAAAAAATAGACGAAAAAGTCCTATTGTATAAAAAGTAATACGCAAAACAATACGTAGTAGTGATTTATTTAAAAAAAAAAAACAAGAATTTAAAGGCGAAAAAGAAAAATTTGGAATCTTTGAAAAACCATAAAAAACACCTTCCTGAATTAGAATCCAACCATACCAACGCTGGAAGGCCTTTCATCGGTGGAGCTGGACTGCCATATGTAAGTCATCTTTTATGTTGTTTTATTTCTTGTTTCTCTTTTTCGCCATAAGCACAGCCAGATCTACGTAATAAGTATGCAGAAGCATATGTTCTCCCTGGGTATATACCTCGGCGCTAGCCTATGCAGTAGATTTGTAAGCGCATTCCTTATACATATATGTACATACTTATGTCTACCTGGTGCCCGCTTACGCATTAAAACCTACAGTTAAAGGCTCGACATAAAAACATAACAAAACTTAGGACCCACAAAACCAGTTTTGGAGTTGAGAAAACCAAAAGAAAAAAAAAACTAAAACCTAACATTTAACAACAACAACCTTACTTTTTATATGCATTTGATCTTCTTTGGCGATCAGCTGAGCAGATGTAAAACTTTCGCTCCTGATTATATATGTATCACCATTTCAACGAACACTAGCGATAGTGACTTATGTCTTTTTTTTTGTGACTGATCCCTAACTAGAGATAGGTGTTTAAGTTGAAAAGTAAAGGGAATGCTAAAAACAGCAACCTGGTAGGAAAAAGTTAAGGAAAGAAAAAGAAAATAGAATAATAAATTTCTAATACATTGGATAAAGAATTTTCGAGAGTACGGCAGTAGTAGTGTTTAAGCCTATTGTAATTATTAATTATTATTTTTTTCTATAAAAGCTTGTGTAGCTATGGAGTTTTTTATTACTATAAATTTTAATAAAACATGAATTTGTAACGTGATAAAATGACGTGGTAATTTTTTTGTATGTTCCTGGGCGACATGATAACGTAGGAAGGTAGGTGCAATTGTTATAAGGGATCTTCATCCAACATCCATATCGAAGATCATGGAAGGGAAGGGTACAGAATGCGAGAGTCGACTAACAACCTAGACCTCGCATG
>NW_023459037.1:75047-80235 GCF_013731165.1 Rhagoletis pomonella
GTTTTTATTGAGTTCGTGGAGTTTGGCTCCCCATTAGTTTCAGATAGGAATCCTTTAAAATTAAGTTTATGTGTTTCCGGTTGAAGCATCGCAAAAAACCCACCCCATGCCGCCAGAGCTAAGGCACGAGAGGATTCCGCCTGCCGTGGTCCTTCAACTGAGTACCGGTGAGGATGAGAGGTCGAGACCTGACTAACCTCTCCAAAGCATATCCGTGTTTTTAGTACCACCCACACCCCTCCGTAATTCTTTACATAATTTAATGGCGCCCAACGTGGGCGGCTTTCGGTTGATATTCAACAGTCGATATTTGTGCTCTTTTTATCGCCTTGAGTTGTGCATATGGCTACTAGCTCATTAGCGTATTATAGGATACAAAAAAAGTTTTCATAGTGTTGATCGTTAGCTGTCCAATACATTTTTTTTTGTTTTTGAGATTTTTAATAATTTTTCCTTTGCTTCGTTCCCGTATCCCACTTTCTGACGTTGTTTAGATTGGTTTAGTCTAACTTCCGCTTGTGGTAAGGCGGGAGGATATAGTTATGTTTGATAAGCCTACGACGCTGGTGATTCAGCATGGATACCATGCCGAGGAACTTGTCGGACTACCCTACCACTCCATGGAACCAAGGATAAAATATAGCATTTTAACATCCGCTATAAGCAATATTTAAACTCAAATCATTCTTGCTCCTTTGTTTTTTTGTGCTTGGGGAAAGATCATGACTCGGATTAAGACCAGGCTTAGAAATACTGTTCAAAACAATTACAGAATATTGCGTATTTGGCTGAGATCGGATACCAGTACTGATTGCCACTAGAATATATTTTTCTTTGCTTAGCTAGTCGAGTTTGGGAAATACCCCATATGTCATAAATATGGATCGGATTGCTATGGATATTGATTGTTGCGATGGCTAGCTCAAGCGGTTGTCTGGAACTTGGGAGTATGCTGCGACTGCGTACCCTTGCCGAGCCGCAAAAGTTATAAATCGTCAGCAGCCGATTGACTTAGTACCTTCCTTGTGTTTAGTTTCAATAGCCCATCTTATAAATACCTACTTCCCTTATGCAGATTGTGTCTTATTGGATCGATACCCTACTTTCGTTGTTGTCGTCAAGGTATGTCGAAACCAGAAAGAGATTATAAGCAAATAGCATGCCTATAGAACATAGTCCCCAACAGATGCAGGCGTTAAATATTACCGCTGAAAATCAGTGCGCTATATGCAGACAGGAAATAAACAACACACATCCATGCTTTTTATTAAATTGTAGACATGTTTTTCATAAACTTTGTTTAGAAGGTTGGTTGGAAGACCACAACCTATGTTATATTTGTAATCAAGTAATCAATCATCAAGAACTTAAAGTTGTTGTTGGAAACTGCTCCCCTCGGGCAAAGCAAAATGCACCCTCGGTCGGTCCAGGTGGTCCAAGAATAATGACTCGAAATTTGACGAAGGCGTTAAACCAAGCCGAAGCGTCACAGTCTGCCGATGTACAATAGCAACGCAATTCGGATGCCAGCGCTATGCAGTCGTCCGCACTGGATGCTAGCCATAGCACTAACCAAGCCGAAGCCCCACCTGACAGACAGACCGGTGGTAGAAGAAGAGGTAGATCAAATCGTACCGGAAATACCCGTCGAGATAACCAAGTAGATTATACCCGTATACAAGATATGATAGAACAAACAGTGACCCGAATTATGTCCTCTTTGAATATGAGCTCCGGCCCCAATCCCCGTCCTAGCTCTAGTCCTAGCAATGCACAAGGCGTATTAGCCGCAATACACGAAACTCCGTCGCCGATGGTATCCTCCATCTATACTCAGAAGACTGCCAACACCATGCAAAAGTGGAATCTCCAATTTGACGGGTCTGCTGATGGTTTAGGAGTCGAAGAATTTATTTATAGGGTCAAGTCTCTCACAGACGAAACACTAGATAGCTACTTTACTGGCATGTGCAAGCACATCCAACTATTGTTTGTAGGGAAAGCACGAGAGTGGTATTGGGGATATCACAAGCAAGTGGATCGCATCGTTTGTTCGGACATTTGTGCCTCGCTTAGGCAGCACTACAAAGACTACCGCTCAGACTTTATGAGTAGAGAGATGATCAGATCACGTAAACAAAAGCCCGATGAATCCTTTTCAACCTTTTATGATGCTGTTGCTTCTTTGGTGGATAAATATTCCGTCAAAGTTGAGGAAGAAGAACTTCTCGAAATCCTGAAAAATAATTTATTGCAGGAAACCCGTCAAAAGCATTTATATCAGCCTGTACATACAGTTGGTCATTTACGTCGTTTGGTGAAAATGGGTGAAAACTTGACCCAAGAACTCAGTTGCCGCGCGGAGAGCTTCAATAAATCGAAGCCAATTGCTAACCGTCGCCAAGTATATGCCCTTGACGAAGCTTGCTCCGACCTTGCGGAAGATAGACAAGCGGAAGTAGAGCTAGCCGCGCTTCACAGCCCGCAAGCGAAGCTTAAATGCTGAAACTGCGATGAGGTCGGTCATCTCTGGGAGAATTGTTTAGCTGATCGTGTATTTTTTGCTATGGATGTGGCGCTCTTAATATTTATAAGCCACAATGCCAAACTTGCATTCGGAAACAATCGGAAAACCGTCGTTCGGGTGCATCCGCCTCCAGCCGGATGCCGCCGAAAGCATAAGCCAAGCCGCCTATAATGTAACCCAGAACACACCGCCACCGGACTCTGAGTCAAAACAGGTGGTCGTCCATCAGTCTCTCCCACTTCGCTTTCGTCCTTATGATGAACGGCTACATAACTATAAAGAAGTAAGGAACCGAATATTTAGCGAAATCAATCCCAGATTGAGTAAACGTAGTCTAAGACTTCGATTATTTTATGAAAATGTCAAAAAAACAAAAAAACTGCTCGTTTCAACGATCTTTAGTAACCCAAGCGATATGCGTAGCTATGCCGAAGTGTCCTTTCTGAAGTTCACCGAACAGGGTCTGTTAGACACAGGAGCAAATATTAGCTGCATTGGCTCGTCGCTCGCATCCGAAGACTTCACGGATTTTACCGAATTTAAGGCTCTAAAGGCACAATGCTAAAACCGCAGATGGGGAAAATCAACATATTGTAGGTGTCCTTGAGGTCATAATGACGTATAAGTCACAGAAAACGCCCATGAAATTATACATTATCCCCTCTATCAAGCAGAAACTTATTTTAGGTCACGGCTTTTGGAGAACTTTTGGTCTTGCGCCAAATATCATTTATTCGCTAGAGCAAAATTCCGATCAGACAAAATCCTCCGAGGTTAATACATACCCGCTGAGCCAACCCCAGATTCAACAACTAGAAGTAGTGAAGCAGATGTTTCCCAGTACCACTGTAGGTCTAGGTCGTACTAAATTGATACAACACCACATCGATGTAGGGCATACTAAACCTATCAAACAGCGATTTTACCCCGTGAGTCCGGCTGTGGAAAAACTCCTTTACCAGGAAATTGATCGCATGCTGGAGCTTGATGTGATTGAGCCATCGGAAAGCGCTTGGAGCTCCCCCATGCGGCTTGTTCTTAAACCCAACAAAGTTCGCCTTTGTCTGGATGCTCATAAACTTAACGATGCTACAAAAAAGGATGCTTACCCCTTACCCAGCATAGACGGTATTTTCTCAAGGTTGCCAAAAGCAAACATAATTTCGAAACTTGACTTAAAAGATGCATACTGGCAAATTGAACTAAGTTCCGAATCGAAGCCGTTAACCGCTTTTACGATCCTCGGCCGTCCACTTTATCAGTTTAAGGTTATGCCGTTTGGCCTTTGCAACGCGCCGTCCACCATGTGTCGCCTCATGGATAATATCATACCGCCTGATCTTCGACACTGTGTATTTGTGTATTTGGACGATCTCTGCATTGTGTCTGAAGATTTCTCTTCCCATCTCGCGGCCTTAGTTCGACTTGCTGAACAATTCCGGAGGGCCAACCTAACTCTCAATCTTACAAAAAGCCAGTTTTGTGTAATAAGTATTAATTACTTAGGCTATGTTATCGGTAGTGGAGGTATTTGTGCAGACCCTAATAAAGTGTCATGTATTTTGAATTGGCCACCGCCTAAAAATCTGAAACAGGTACGAGGATTCCTCGGAGTCTGTGGATGGTATCGCCACTTTATTAACAACTTCGCCGACCTCACTTATCCCATCACAGAAGTGCTTTCTAAAAAAAGGAAATTTACATGGACACTGGAAGCTCAACAGGCCATAGACCAGCTAAAAAAGATTTTAACTTCTGCCCCAGTGTTAACCAATCCAGATTTCAAGAAAAATTTTTTTTTGCATTGTGACGCTAGTGATATTGGCATCAGCGCCGTTCTAGCGCAATTATCTGAGGAGAACGAAGAAAAACCGATTGCATTCATGTCGAAAAAATTGAGTCGTACCCAACGCAACTATAGTGTCACGGAACGGGAGTGCTTGGCCGTAATACTAGCGACAGAAAAATTTCGATGCTGCTTGGAGCTTCAAGAATTCGAGGTAGTGACCGATCATTCCAGTTTAATATGGCTAATGCGGCAGCAGAACGTTTCTGGCAGACTTGCTCGGTGGATTTTTCGATTACAGCAGTTCAAATTTTCAATATCGCATCGCAAAGGTAAAGAACACGTTGTTCCTGACGCCTTGTCTCGGCTTGAAGAAAACGAAATTTCAGAGTTGGAGATGGGACCTGTTATTGATCTTGAATCGGATGCATTTGCTGACGATTCGTATGGCGCACTTAAAGAAAAGTTTAGACAAAACCAAGGGAAGTTCCCCGATGTTAAACTGATTGACCAATTCTTGTATATTCGTACAGAACACGGAGTGGGAGACAATATACAAGAAAAAAACGCTTGGAAATTGTGGGTTCCCGAAAGGGTTAGGAGCGATGTCCTTAAACAAGCTCATGACAGTCGTACGTCTTCGCATGCAGGAATGCAAAAGACCATTGAGAAGTTGCGTCGACATCTATTTTGGCCTGGCTTAGCCAAAGATGTGCGTGAATACATACGCAAGTGTGAAATCTGTAAAGAGAACAAAGCCCCAAACAGCACGCTTCGTCCTCTAATGGGTACTCATAACCCCACATGCCGACCCTTTCAAAGACTATACATTGACCTACTGGGACCTTATCCGTGCAGCAAAAATGGACATATAG
>NW_023459038.1:0-21685 GCF_013731165.1 Rhagoletis pomonella
TATGTATGTAGTATTTTGGTTATAAAACAAAATAGATATGTATGTAACGTAAGTTTCACTTCTCCAGTGTGGCCGAGGTGCACCTACCTTTTTATCCAGTAAGAATAAATTTTCCAAAGGTCTAAAACAGGGCAAGGGGCAATTTTAAATTTACGTGGCCGAAAAAAGTATGTGGTAGCTAAATCTAGCCACCAAAGGGCTAAAACGGCTACACTAGAGCTGTCAAACTATCGATAGTCAAGTCAAGGTGAATATCGATACCATCGGTTGTATCGACAGATTTAATATGTTTTTCTAAATCCATTTATTTTTCGTTATCTTGCTTTTATAAATTTGTTTATTTTAGCGGCTTACGGTTGCATTTAACTATAGAGAAATATTGCTAGAAATTCATTCACCGTGTAAACAGTCATAAAACGATTTCAGAAAATTCGCCTGCAATTCGCCTTTCGGGAATAAAACAAAGGAACAGTCCAGCGCCTTCGTCTTGGTCTATAGGCTGTATCGGAGATACAGCCGCTAAATTTAAACGTAGAATACGTGGTATGGTTAAGAGCATATCCAAGTCAAAAACGAAAGCACACACTAAGGAAAAATTTTGATAACAAAAGCGATAATAATATCGATAGCAAAATCGATAAAACAATCGATGAAAATATCGATATAAATCGATAATAATATCGATAACGAAATCGATAGCAAAATCGATAAAAAAATCGATAAAAATATCCATAATGAAATCGATCTATCAAAGAATCGTTTACAAAATCGATTACAAAGTCGATAACGAAATCGATTACAAAGTCAATAAAAATATCGACATCAAAAGCGATAACAGTATCGATATCAAAATCGATAACAAAAATATCGATAAAAAAGCGATAACAATATCGGTAGCGAAATCGTTTAAAAATATCGGTAACAGAACCACTAAAAATACTGATGACAAAATCGATAAAAATATTGACAACAAAATCGATAGCAAAATCGATAACGAAATCGATAAAAATAGCGATAGCAATATCGATAAAAATATCGATAACAAGATCGATAACAAAACTGATAAAAATATCGATGACAAATAAATAATCGATAATAAAATCGATTACAACGTCGATAATAAATTCGATTACAAAATCGATAACAAAATCAATCAAAATATCGATAAAAAATATCGATAAAAATATCGATCATTATATCGACAAGTTCCGAAAGTATCGATAGCAAAATCAATGACAATATCGATAACAATATCGATAAAAATATCGATCACAAAACCGAAAAAATATCGATTGAGTCTCTGTGCCTCTATCTATAACCTTTTCTCTACAACTACCTTTATGTTAATCTTGCTTCCTCTATTTTCATCTATACTTTTATCGGTATACTCATCCGCATCTTTTTCTTTATATTTATTTTTGTTTTTATACCCGAGCGCACTTGTGCACAAGGGTATTATAACTTTGTTCACATAACGGTTGTTTGTAACAGGCAAAACGAATCGAGATAGATATAGACAAATGTATACATAAGTGATCAGAATGAAAAGAGAAATCGATTAAGGGGTGACTGTCTGTCCGTCCGTCCGTCCGTCTGTCGATAACTCGAGTAAACATTAAGATATCTTAACGAAACTTGGTACGTATACTTATTGTATGTATGTATGTATGGTATTGAAAATGGGCAAAATCGGACAATAACCACGCCTACATCCCATATAACGGTAATTTTCAGAAATACGAAAACTGCGATATTTTAGTAACTACTGAAGATTATTCACTCAAAATTGGTATTTACAATAACTTTTAGACGAAAAATAAGAATATTATACATCTTTGGAAAATGGGCGTAGCCACGCCCACTTATGGATACATGTGTATATCTTGGTAACCGCTGCACCAATTTCTTCCAAACTTGGCACAGTTGTTAGTCTTGCTACAGCATACCAAATGGCCGAAAATTTTTAAAATCGGACAATAACCACGCCTACCACCCATATAACGGTAATTTGGAGAAATGCGAAATCTTCGATAAATCAATAAATATTAAAGCTAATTTATTCAAAATTAATTCTTGCAACAATTCTCTGCCAAGAAATACGTTTATGATAAAATTTTGGAAAATAGGCGTACCACCGCCCACTTATGATCACATATATGTATATCGGTAGCCGTTCTACCAATTTGTACCAAACTCGGTATGATTATTGTGCTTGCCGCATAGAAGCAAACCGTTGGAATTTATTGGAATCAGATTAAAATTACGACCACTTATCATATAACGGCAAATTTCAGAAATGCTTGAAACTTCAATATTTCGAAATTTAAGGACGCTAATTACTCACAATTGATACACACCGGCTTACCATGTAGCGGTAGCTTTCGGAAAGGTGAAAATCATATATTTAATACTTGCGCCGCGTATTTAATGTTCGGCTCCGCCCGAACTTAGACTTTCTTACTTGTTATTTTTATGTTTATCATATTCTTTATATACATATTCCCCTTTGCCCTTGTATAAGTAAAGTGTTTCAATTTATCTTGGTCTTTATTTATGCCTTTATCTTTGCGCAACTTTGTTTTTGTTTTTATTTTTACCTTTGCTGTGATTAGGTTATTAATATTACTCCATTTGTTTATCAAAAGCCGAAATATGTACTTACGCACACATACATACCTTTTGTCTCCTTCCCAACGCATGTACGTGTTTGCAAAACGATGACGAAGTGATTTTGTATGGAAAATCATTTGTGCCCATATATTTGAATAAAATAAACATATATAGAAGATATCAACCAACACTTCCCATATACCAAACAAAAGGAAAACTCTTGAGTTTTTGATTAAAGAAAACAAAAACAAAATCATTCGAGCTGTTTTCGAGCATTTTGGTAATAAAAAAAAATTGCAAATTTGTTCAACAACTTTTATACCCGAGCGCACTTGTGCACAAGGGTATATTAATTTTGTTCACATAACGGTTGTTTGTAACAGCCAAAACGAATCGAGATAGATATAGACAAATGTATACATGCTCAGAATGAATAGAGAAATCGATTAAGCCATGTCTGTCTGTCCGTCCGTCTGTCCGTCCGTCCGTGTACACGATAACTCGAGCAAAAATTGAGATATCTCAACGAAATTTGGTATGTAGGTTTTCGTTAACCCAAGGTAGGTTGGTATTGAAAATGGGCGAAATCGGACTGTAACCACGCCCGCTTCCCATATAACGGTAATTTCCAGAAATACGAAAACTGCGATATTTTAGGAACTCCTGAGGATAATTCACTCAAAATTGATATTTACAATAATTTTTAGACGACAAATAAGAATATTATAAATTTTTGGAAAATGGGCGAAGCCACGCCCACTTATGGTTACATGCGTATATCTTGGTAACCGCTGCTCCAATATCTTCCAAACTTGGCACAGTTGTTGGCGTTGATACAGCATACTAAATGGCTGAAAATTTTAAAAATCGGACAATAACCATATAACGGTAATTTGCGGAAATACGAAAACTGCGATATTTTAGTAACTACTGAAGATTATTCACTCAAAATTGATATTTACCACAATTTTTAAATCAAAAATAAGAATATTATACATTTTTGGAAAATGGGCGTAGCCACGCCCACTTATGGTTACATGTGTATATCTTGGTAACCGCTGCACCAATTTCTTCCAAACTTGGCACAGTTGTTGGGATTGGTACAGCATACCCAATGGCCGAAAATTTTTAAAATCGGACAATAACCGCGCCCACATCCCATATAACGGTAATTTAGAGAAATACAAAATCTTCGATAAATCAGTAAATATTAAAGCTAATTTATTCAAAATTGATGCTTGCAACAATTCTTTACCAAGAAATACGTTTATGGTAAAATTTTGGTAAATGGGCGTGGCACCGCCCACTTATGATAACATATATGTATATCGGTAACTATTCTACCAATTTGTACTAAACTCGGTATGGTTATTGTGCTTTCCACGTAAAAGCAAAACGTTGAAAATTATTGAAATCGGGCTAAAATTACGGCCGCTTTTCATATAACGGTAAATTTCAGAAATGCTTGAAACTGCAATATTTCGAAATTTAAAGACGCTAATTTACTCAAAATTGATACACCCCGGCTTACCATCTAGCGGAAGGTTTCGGAAAGGTGAAAAAACATATATTTAATACTTGCGCCGGGTATTTAATGTTCGGCTCCGCCCGAACTTAGACTTTCTTACTTGTTTGCCTTAAAATTCTCAATATTTGTTGAATTTATATAAAATTTGTACACGATAAAATTTCTACTGCTCCAAAGAATCTATATCCCAAAAATGAAAGTTATATCTGCCAACCATAAGTTGCTAGAGCACTTTAAATGCTCAAAATTGACCCCAAAATAAGGCAATGTTCACCGTTGTTTTTACGACAGATACCAAATTAGTTACTTACGTAAGTGTATCTGTCGCTAGGTTTGGAGTTTTGTCTTTGTAACGGCGTACTTTTCTTTGAAATCGCTTCATTAGTTCTTGTGCAATAAGCGTTTTCGTGAAGCTCTAAAAATTTCAACTACAACATTTCAGCATAGCCTCCATATCGTAAGGTAAGACGTATTCTACGTCAAAATTCTTTCGAAATACACTTTACATGCAAGGTGCCAATGCTCATGCAACTGCTTTCTGCAATTTCCCAATTTGACAGTCTTTTGAAATATACTGCATTGCCCGGTCTGATACGCGCTTAAAACAGCAATGTAACCTCTATTTCCACGCTTAAAAAAAAAATTGCGCTTTCAGAAATAATGCCATGAACCAACTAAACAGATCACCCAGCACGGCAACCGCGTATTTGTAAAAATAATAATACATGATAACGTCATTTTTTAGTCGATTGTTTCCTTCAGACACATGGTTTCAACAAGTTACATTCACATGGCGGCGAAAAAATTACGTCACTGCAAAAATAATACTTCTTTATCGCACACCGTCCTGGGTGATCTATATTCATGGTGCAGCGAACGAAGGTGGCGCCGTCAGTGGTACCGCTACTTTCGTTTTGTCGATTTTGACAGTTGTGGTAACTTGTAAATAAACCTTTGTTTACAAATTACGGCAAAGAGAAAGAATTATAAGTAAAAATCAGCTTAAATTCTGTTAAGTTGCAATTTGTGAGTGATTTTTGAGTTGAAGACTGCGTAAAAACTAATAAAATGTAGTGCTGAGTGTTAAGTTGCGACAGCCGTCAAAATGCAAGATGCATACATAGGGCACGGCAAAGCCGGAAATGTTTCTTTATTATTATATTAACAGCATTTCCTCACAATGATTTCGCTTCAGCTTCAAACAGCCTACTTTAGCAAGTTAACTAATCAATTCCGCTGAGATGCTGCCACAGAGTGGTGCAGTAGCCTTCAGTGCAAAGCAATGGAGTTCACTAAAACGCTCACTAATAGATTAGGTGAAAAATGCAATATTTTCGCATTTACCAAATTAAAACACGTTTTACGGTTTTGGCAGTTTCAACTCGTTCGTCCGCTCTATTCTTTGTTTAGTTGTGGTACACAAATGTCAACGGCCAGGACGGCGCAATCTTGTATTCTATCATTCTTGATCTATATTCGTTCGTTCATGAAATAATGCTGCCAATTTTTGTTATCTTTGAACAATACGTGCAAATATCAGAAGCGCTAGGAAAGAGAATACGCTATCAATGAAACGATAATGGCGATAGTACTATAACTATCGATAGTTATTTCATGTGACCAAACTATCGATACTATCGATAGTATCGTCGATAGTTTGACAGCTCTAGGCAACACTGGTCAGCACACAAACAGCTTATACCTCACAATTAGGTTCATTTTATCTTTTTGGACTAAAATATGAAGTGTCAAAATGTCAGAGCGTAAGCAAAATGCGCTCACTAAAAGAGAATAACAGGAAAAAGTAAAGGAACGTAAAAACCTAAATTTTTAGTCCAAAGAATGGCAACAACGAAACTAAAGTCAAATAAGAATAAAAATGTATGTATAAAACACATTCACACAAGCACAAGCACAAGAAAAACCTACTGGCTGCGTTTCTTTATACATTCCGGATAATCCCATTTCACAGCCGGAATAAACAGAATGCGTTTGAAATATACGTCAACATATCATCAGGAACATGATACAAAAAAGAAGGTAGTTTCAATAAACAACTTTTGATTAAAAAGCAGATTTTTGACAATTGCTCAATTGTGAAAAATTCGAAGCGGCATTACCCAATTGTAAGTTTTTTGGTGTGGGACATTTCATATCCTAAATTTGGGATTATAAAGAAAATAGTTGTATTAATATATACCTCTTAAAAATAATCAATATCTTATCTTGAAGACGTTTAAATTTTACATTGAATTCGATAACAACTTGTAACATCATTATTTTAATATTAATACAATTTTAGTGAACATATTTTAAAATTATGTTAGTGTCCTCATGTCATCTCATTATTTCACAATGTAGTTTTCTATATCGGATACGTAATTCTGATGTAATTCTGAAATTACACATTTACACAAATTACTGAAATTACACATTTCGATGTGTTATTTAATACATATTGTCTTTGTCCATTTAACAGCAATGGAATTTGCTTTGGAACCCATGGGCCGTAAAATTTTTCTAGCAACACATATTGTTTTCACATGAAATTTTGACACACCCAAAATTGAAGGATAAAATAAATAGATAAAAACAAATTTTCAATAAAACTGATTTGTGTAGTCCAGGGGTGTCTTTAGTAAATGTTTTGGAGGCTTTTTTAATATATCCTATCTTATTATATATTTCTTAGCTTTTCTACATTCTGAGAAGTTGAGAGAATGAAGTCTAATATTCTTTTATGGTCAACTACGATGTTTGATTTAATTTTTTGCAATCATTAGTTCATTTCGCTTGAGGAGTCACAATGCCCATACCGGTTTTTTTTTTGAAATTTCGGACACAAGTTTTCCAATAATGGTTATAGGCTAAAACAAAACCGATGTCTAAAGGGCGTGTAGAACCTCCCATACAAATCGAATTTTTCATAGTCCATATCTGTGGAAGTATTTGTGGTAGAGGCCTGGAACTTTGTATGGATAAATGTATATGAAGTCAATCTCAAGCTCATGGAAAAATATGAGTTTATTAGAAAATGCGGCGTGCCACCGTAGAACTAGGAATAGAGGTAAATGAAATCAATCCCAAACCTATGAAAAATGGGGGTATATGAAAACAATCTCGTAGCCGTTGAAAAGAGCTAGCGGTATAAGCCAAATAAACTAAAATTCTGGTGACGCATAAATACCTCTGGAAGCATTTACCTAGAATACTGTGATAAGGTATTTTTTCAACGAAAATATGTACAGAAAAACGGGCGCCACACCTTCTGGAAAGTAACATGATCACAGGGTGTATCCCGAAAACCTTTTTAAGCTAAACCTTCGCAAGTTTTATGCTCGGCTTAGGTAAGGTTTAACCACTTAACCCCCCTTTGTTTTCGTCGCTATTGAATTTTATAAACTGTCAGCTTTCACACAATTTAAAATATACATGTGTATTTAAAAATGTCATGAAAATTGTGTTACTAGCTTCATGTTGCAAAAATGTTTCAAGGAAATGTTGTGGAATTTCACACTTATTTCTTGTTTATTTCTTATAATGCTATGCTTAAGAGCAAAATATTTTTAAATCGACAAAACATTAATACGAAAATTTGAAGGATTTTAGATATTGGGTATGGTAGCACGAAATGTCACAATCTGATTAATTGTCAGTTCGTTAATATGGCGACCAAAAAGTGACAATGGAACTACCTTGTTTTTTGTATCATGATCAGGAACGTTCTAAAGAATAAATAAACAAAAAAGTTTATTCCAAACGTTCAGAATGAATAAAGAAATGCAGCCACTATGTATATCAATAATTTTTTGCCTCCTTCTTATTTGAATTCACTTTTTTTACTTTTTAGATTATTCTCACTTTTTGCGTATTCTTTAATTTCCGTTAATTTAATTTCAGTTGAGTTTGACACTTTTCAAAATTTTGCCAGCAAAAATTCTTCTGCCAAATCTGACTACTTCGGACTGAAGAGAGTCACTCTCACTGAGTGTTGCTGTCTCATTTTTGCTGTCATTTTCGAGTTAAGGAACGCTTTTTGGACTAAATCTGACTACTTCGGACTTTTTCTGACTATTTCTGGGAGATAAGGAACGGAACTACATATATTGTCATTGGCGACCAGTTGCCAGTTTAGCTTTCTTAAGGGTAGATTTAGCTTTTTTTCTTTGTCGTTTAGCTTCACAATTTAGGATTTAGCTTCGTGGCCTTTTTCTAGCTTTATTTTTATTTTCAAACTAGCAATTATTTAAGGACAATCCTCCAAAATGTTTGTAGTTGCACTAAATTGTTGTTCCGGTTCAGTTTTACCTGACGAAATGTTAAGCGAATACCACCCGTCGTCGTCGCTCCGTTTAACAGTTTTTTCAAGGGCTTTCAAGTGTCCCTATAAAACCAGGAAACTCCGCACCCCACGGGAATGACGTCAAGCACCACATCGTGTAGGAGAAAGGTAGTTAGTCGCCGCTGCTATGCCGTAGCCATTCGGGGGTCCTTAGCCCCTACAGCACCTCTGCTATTACGTCACTTGCTGCCGTCCATTTTTCGTTGCTTTGTAGCATAGCCCCCATGAGTGACTCAGGTGTGAAACTCTTGTCAGATATGTTTCGTGATAGAACGATACGAGTACTGAGTACAGAATATCGATACTTTTCATGAGTACTGAGTAGTATCGAGGACTCGATACTTTTTGACAAGTACTGAGTAAATATCGCTAATACCAAAGAGTATCGACGTTTTAAAAACTTGTGTAGGTAAAATTTTTATTTTTTTTTTCAATAACATTGATAAATGTTTAAAAATTACCCCATAGGCATATACTTCAATACTGTCATAACTCAAAAAACCGAAAAATTAATGTATATTTTGTTTGGGTGAGCTACTGGTAATCGCTTTGAAATTTATATACAACATAGAAGAAGAGGTACCAGTCATGTGGACATTTGGCTCTGTTAAAACATCTTAAATAATTGGAAAACGAATCTCTTGCCATACTTTCGATAACACTGGCCCACACAAAAAAAAAAGTGGTATCTGCTTTTAACCAGACCCACATATCGACATGTATTGAGGTCCATTTGACTCGTACACCTCCTAAATTTGGAGTTAATTGCGAAAATTGTGAAATGACAAAAACGAGTCAAGCGGACCTCAGATTTGGATTCAGTGGGTCGAAATATGTGGCGGCAAGTGGGTCTGGTTAAAAGCATACAACAATTTTTTTGTCACTACTTTCTCTTGTCTTTATTATTCTTATTATCTTGCCTTTATTATTAAAATGGTTTTATTAAACGATGTGGTGTGCAAAAATATTTGCACAAGGCTTTCATGAAATTTCATGATCGTAAGTCGAGATATTTACGTTTTTGTTGCCCGGTGGTACATTTTTACCACCTCTTTGTACATACGTATGACAGAGTTAATGAAATGTTGAAACGGCTGGCCTTTTTTAACCTTTTTTTGGGCCATATAGCTTTTTTTAGCTTTTTATTTGGCTGATCTATTTCTCTGATCTGATTTTTTATTTTTGAAGTCCTGGCAAGATGGCATTTAAGCTTATGCCAGATAAAACCTTTGCTTCGCTTTGCGTGACAGATTCGCTTTGACAGATAAGATTAATTGTATGAAAATGCACAAAGCATGCCATATAGATCGTTGCAGCTGAAGCGCTAAGCGAAAAGGCATCCAACTCCCATCTTTTTGCGCGCGTTGACAGTCAGCCGGTTTAATATTTATTTTGGTTCGTCCAAATTCGAGTTTTCGGCAGCCAAGGCTTTAATGCATGGAGAGTTGTTTTTGCTAATGGCGATACTTTGTGTGGTTTAATTTATCTGAGTTTTTAATAATAGCATTTATCACTTTTTCGAAACCTTGCTTTTGCATGTTTAGAGCTAATCGAAAGCTTGGCAAATCGATTTAGATGTATTTATACACGAAGAGCACAAATAGCAAATATGGCTATTGAGATTAATCAATCCAAGATCATATTCAGGGTCCTGGCCGTAACAACAGGAGCGATGGAAACGCAGATTACAAAATCCACAACGAGGCACTATGTTAGAGTAATTTATTGCGAACTGCTTTTCGCATTTACCGCAGGAGTCCGTCATACTGCGAATTTTTTGAATTTCCAAAGAGCGCGGTCTACACAACTCGACGACTTTTACAATTTTTATTTATAAAATAGCTCACGAAATTCCTCGGCTTTAGCTGTCCAAATAAAAGAAGTTTTACAGTAAAACCCCATATCTGAACAGTCAGTTGTATGGAGGAAATAGGTTATACTGACCCGATCTTTGTCATGTTTACTGTAAACTTTTAGCAGATAATGAGTTAAGATAGTGCGATATTTCATATTTCTAGCTGCTAAAATGGAGAAGTTATAACAAAAACTCCCATATCTAAACAATCAGTTGTATGATGGTTATAGCTTATAGCGACCCGATCTTTGCGATTTTCTCTGTGCGTATTCTTTTGATAATGGGTAAATATAGTGCGCAATTTCATGTTCTTAGCTGCATAAATGGAGAAGTTATAACAAAAAATTTCCTATCTGTACAATCAGTTGTATGGAGGCTGAAGCTTATAGCGACTCGATCTTTGCCATTTTTACTGTAAGTATTCTTTTGATAATGGGTGAAAATAGTGCGAAATTTCATGTTCCAAGCTCCACAAATGGGGAGTTATAAACAAAAAATCGCATACATGAACAATCAGTTGTATGGGAGCTATATAGTATAGGTGTCCGATTTTTCCGGTTCCGACAAATGATTAAAACATTCCAAAAATACACTCACTTACCAAATTTCAGTCAGATATCTCGAAAACTCAGAGACATGGATAAATCGGCTCAGCTCGACGCTCCGGTAATATAAGTATACCTTTTCATTTCCATTCTTATTCTGATATTACAAATACCGGGCCAAAGTTATAATACCATTTCATGCTCGTGAAAGGTATAAAAAATATAAAATAAGGTCACAGTACTTACATATACACAGTGGCGGATTTAAGAAAGGTCAGCAATATCTGCGGGGGGCCCAGTATGCTTATACATACATATGATAAACCGCAAAATATTTTCGGTATGCTCAATCGATTAGAAATTTCCGCGGGATGACCAAAGTTAAATAAAAACTTGTAAAAATAAACCCTCCTTTCCCATCTGTTGGCCAATCCTCTTCGTTTGACACCCCATATTTGAAAATCGGGCGAACGGTGTAAATACCATAATTTTATAAGCAGGAGCCCTATTCAAAAATATAACTATACATTTTTGAAAATCGAATGAACGGTGCAAATCTTATGCAACTAACAAAATTGCTCTTTACATAGAATAGTCTGGGCTATCGCTGATTCCGTCGTAGTCCGAAATTTTGTAACATCTACAAAAATTCGATCACTGAATCCGAATTGCTACGAAAGTATACATTCAAAGTGTATGCTTCGTTCGTAGGTGTTCAGATTCGGTGATAACATTTTTGTAGATTTTAAGAATATTCGGAATCAGCGATAGCCCAGAGTATATCTAGCCACACCAACTTTACGCGAATGTTTGACGCAGTGAACGTTCGCGAACGTATCGATGCAGCTTTTAGCTACATATATGAACGCACGCTGTTTAGTCCACCAATACATACGCGTACGAACAACAGTGGAAAATCTACCTAAAATTCTCGAACGCGAACGATCTGGGCTTGCTTTATGCTTTTCGTTCACGAACGAGAATCAATAGAGAATATTTTATACGTTTTCTCAAATTTTTCTCAAACATTGTTTATCAATTTAAGAACATTTGAGAAAAAATTTGTTAACATTCCGTTCCGTTTCATCTGTGTCAACATGGCACAGATGTCGAAGTCCATCGGTAGTCTGCTACATCAGTCGCAAAATTGCTCTTCGACCACGTGGTCGCTGTTATTCGCAATTTGTCTAATTTCAAAACTAACTATGCAACTAATTTTTTACATCAACCGTATTTTTCTTTGTTAAACTAACTGAATAAATACGCTATTAAATAAACTGTTAAACTGCATAACTAAAAATTCCTCTCCTATGAAAACTGTGTTTCTCTTACACGTATCATTGGCAACATATACAAATATTTCAATGAGAGTAACTGGATTCCATTTCGTTCCGCTCTACTCACGTTTGAGAAAAAGTTGAGAATTCATACTGATAATGCTCATGCGGAAATTGCAGTTATTTAACGCAGAATTATAAATTATTGCAGGTGAGATGTGGCCACATTTGCGGGAGATTTAGTTATCCTGGAATTATGGAAGCGGCCTACGGAAAATACGGATATTACCTTCTTTCGATATTGCAATTCATGTACCCGTTTCTAGGTAAGTTTCTGAAGAATTTATTTTTAATAACACGCGGTTATGTTTTCCAAATGTCATGTGAGAGCTTTCTGTGTTCCATATACATAAGCCTCTATATGTTGTTTACAAATTTTAATTCAATAAATTGAAATTGTTAACGCTTTTCTTAGTATCATATACAGTGAAACCCGCTTAAGTACCCCTCGCTTAAGTACCTAAACCGCTTGAAATGTTTGTTACTTATTTTTGGGCACCGTGAATATTTTATTTTGAATCTGAAGAAAATCCCTCTCTTAAGTACTCCCCGCTTATTTACCCAACCCGCCTAAGTACTTAAATTTTGCGTATCCCATATACCATTGTACTTAAAATTTTCCCCTTTTAAGTACTCCCGCAACACGTTCGGCATAAAAATTCTAAAAATTCAACGGAAATTTTTATCCACTTAAAACTTGCTAATTATTACACTAAAATTGAATGGGCTATAAACACTTCTGAGAAAAAAGTTTGAAATTTTGATGAGTTTTTTTTTCAGTGTTCTACTAAATTTTAGGTTTAAGGGCTGTTTGTAGCTCTCTAGAAAAATCACAAGAAGTTTTTTTTTGTGTGTTTAAATAATGCTACGATCTTTGTTTTAAACTACGTATCCTTCATTGAATGTTTATGTTTTATTCAAGGATTTATTAATGTAAGTTAACAAGAAGATGTAACTACATCAATAATTATGTTCACTTAAGTACCCGCTTGGCTTCTTAACTTAACTATGGGAGGGTTGCCACTTGTTTAAAAATTCAAACTCAATTTGAAATAGGGGAATTAGGTTAGAGAAATATGTATCACCATATGGGGACCAAACGAAAGGGTTTTCAGAAGGGAGTAGTTTGAAGATATTTTGAAGAGGGTTGCCACTTGCATAAAATGTCGAATTTAGTTAACTGATATGTATATGTAAAAGTTATATTAAATATCAAATATCAAATATCAAAGAGTATTAAGAAGTCTTCAGGATGAACACTCAGTATATTTTTTAGGTTTGGGAAAAGGGTTGCCACCTGTTTCAAAATAATTTAATAAGACAAATGAATCATTTAAATACTGGTGTCAGTGGTAGGGGGTTTGAAAAATTTACATTTCTGAGCTACATATACCGGGGTTGCCACATGTTAAAAAAATCAAATTGAACCTAATTCATCAATTAATTAATCAGACGAAGGTGAGTTATCAAGGTTTAAGCTTTAAAATACTTTTGAAGAGGGCCTGCGTAAAAGGGCGAATTTGGTTAACTTATACACAAGTTTTATGAAATATTGAGATATGGGTGTCAGTCGATAGAAATTTATGCAATTTCAGTTTGAAAATATCTTGGATTAGGTTGGCCACCTTTTCGCAAAGTCATACCGATGTAACTAATTATATTTATATGTTTATTATTCGAGAAAGTATTCTTTGCGATAGTCATTAGATTTGCCCCGTTCTTTGGAATTTAAAAAATGAGCGGTCAAATTAAAGACCTTAGCCTGTAAATGTGCGATAAAGCTTAATTTTTTTATTAAGAACTTTTTTTATCGGTATAGTATCAGAAACGGCTGTACGGATTTAGATGAACAATGGCACTCGGATCGCGTATAAATCCGACTAACATCTGTAGTACTTTTTAGACTTTGAAATAAAATTTTGGGCATTTTAACGCCGTTCGGGTTCACTACACCTTTTCTAATAGTACTTCGTAAATTATATTAATTATATTTTTAAGTCTTCAAAGAATTGTATTTTAAGACTTATATTACCTAAGTTTTTTTATAATAATTATCATTGAGATAAATATGTTTAAGACTTGAAAGACTTTTATTTTAAGTCTTATATTATAAAAGCCTTTTGATAATAATTATAAAATAATAATAATAATAAAAAATAAATATTCATAGCCGCATACGACAAACTTATTGTACGTATCATTTGACATATAAGGGCCTGTGCCCAATAATGATAGAATACAAGATTGCGCCAATCGAGCTGAGAGCAACTGGCCGTAACGCCAAAATATACCACAATGAGAGAGCAAGACGAACTCGACAAGAAAAAGAGGAAGCATCGAACAAAAGGCAGTGTTGCCAAGTTTTGAATTTGATAAAGCACCAAATTTTTATTGGTGTATTTTATGGACTTTATATGAATACACAATTTTATTGTAAGGATGCCGATTCAAATTAATAAAAATCAATGTTTCTTGCACAACGGTAGATTTCTTCTGGCATGATTGAAGGTGCTGCACATATTTCGTTGTCGCTTATGATTGTCACTGTGCCATGATTTTGTTTAAGTTTTTGTAAAATTGCTTACTACACTTTCGATTGCTATAAATTTTGCTTCCATTTTTTTAAGATTTTCTAATTTGATGTCTTCAAACTAAAAACAAAAGCACCAAAAACGCACCAAGCACCGAACTCAAAAATGTTTGCGTTTTGAATACCCACTAAATTTGGTGCGAAAAGCATGAGGTTGGCAACAGTGAATGTAAACAAAAGTATTTTATGACATCAGCGATTGGGTGGATGCTGTCAAATCGACGAAGAGAGGGTTAGCGGTTCGCGAATGGCGCGACCTTTATTTTCTGGATCGTGCCTGTGCCAATCGGTAACTTTTTTTCTCCGTGGTGAGACAGCGTGGAAAAATTTACTATGGTGTACAAATAAATTGAATTTTTCTGCGCCAAATGCAAAGTAAAATTTTGACAGTTGAAAAACTAAACAAACGCTCTGGCGAAAGCTCTATTTTTGTGTTGCCGAAATTTATAAAATGTATTATTATTTTATAACTTGCAAGTAACGTACGCTTTTTATGTGCTTTTTCAGCTTTCATTTTCATGTTCACTCTTTATTACCACCAAGCATTATTATGTGTATACATGTTGAAAAGGCTGCCAAAATTTTACCTAGCCCTGACGTCGTATTCATCACAAGAAATGTCAAATTTTAACTTTGATCCGTCAAAATTTCCTCTTTTCTATCAATTTACACAGGCCCCAGAAGCTTAAATATATCGTCTGCTATCTAAATTCCTAAACAAAAGTCGTCTGCCACCCACATAAATATCGCAAAGATTTAAAAAATAAAATTTATTTCCGCAAAGGCGAAATTAATGAAAATGCTTCTTTGTATAGTAGCAAAGAGAAAAATAATAGTCTGCCACCAATAACATACAACGAAGATCCTCTGCCAAGCCCATGGTACAATAATTACAGTATTTATTGTCTTTCCAGACAGTTTTGCTTCACATCGAAATTCGTGCTCTCTTCTTTTCATTTTGACGCAGTTCAATGTTGATTATTTTACTTTTATTTGGCTTTGCTCTTTGTTTTCGCTCAATTTAATTTTTATAATTTTTCAGATCAAAAGAAAACACGTTTGAAATGAAGTGAGCCATATAAATTTTGAATTTAGTTACAAGAAAATGTTTTTTCCGGCTTTTGCAAATTTAATAAGTTCTCTGCAAGATGTTTTTTTTAAATACGTGTACATATATGGAATATGGGGTATGGAAATATCGCTTTTCCCATGCAGAAAATGTTTTAGTGTGGGCAACAATGATATTTTTTAAATAAGGCAGATCGGAATATTCGCTCTCTGGGAAGATAATACCTGTAATTATTGTACAATATGCCAAGCCTATGAAGTTGCGCATGGCAAGCATCACCACGGCTACTACGCTGTATTAGGTGTAAATATGCGTTATTGGCCAAAATGCTTAAAAATATTAGAACGATGATTAAACAATCGGAATTGATTAAATTAAATGTATATTTTGTAAATTTTTAAGCTTATTTTTACAACTATAGTCACATTGAACATCTCTGCTTCCTTTGTATCGCGGTTCAAGGACACCCTGTCAAAATTTTTGAATTTGTACATTTTGACAGAATATGCACCAGGCAGAAGAAAACAATTTTTTACTTGTAAGTATGCACAATTATGCAGTCTACGTGAAGCATCTCGTGAAAACAAGTGCATGCCAAATTTGTCAAATTATGTCTGATGTGAAGCCATTCAGCGTTTTTGTCGAAAAACAACAGGGGAAATTGAAAAACATGTGTCATCAATACTTTGAACAAAAGTGCATGTTCCAGCATAGATTGAGTCAAGAAATAAAAACAGGCGTACTTTCAGTTTTACACATGAGTAAACTTTGGTGACACAGCACAGCGCAGTATGCACAGTTTTATTTTCTAAATATGCAATATAAGTCTTAAGGTTCATTAAATATACAAAATATTCTTACATTTGTTTTGATCCCTCATCTCCTTGCTGGTTGAATTTAAAATGACAAGAACACACAAATCAGTTAACACAAACTAGCGATGACACATGATTCAAGAATTATTATTAAATCGTGACGATGACAAACATTTAGATATGACACATTTCGAATTTTTCCAGCAGGAGCAGTGCTGTCAGAAGGGCCAAATTTTACAGAGTTTATGGTAGTATTAAACGCAAACGATAACTTAACTATTAAATCGAATAGATTTGCCAACATTCCGGCCACCGTGAATCTAGACAGATTCGCCAACGTCCGATTTCGCCAACAAACAAGCGGGCCGTTTAAATATCCCGGCCCGGGCTCGAGCCTCTGCACTTCGGACCTGTAGGTCCTTACCAGGAAACACTTGAGTCACCAAGCCCAACGGCCATCGAGAACGATGTATGTTGCTGTCCACAACTAGCATGACTTCTCCAACATGCAACGGTTTTACAGGCTGATACCATACTCGGAGAATCAATTTCTTCCAGAAACGGTGCTACGCTTATTGTACCTTCCTCCATTGCTTTCTAGAAGCACGGTGCTCCTCTTCCCGTAGGTGAGGCGTCTGCTCGGTGTTAGCTGTACCTAAAAGAAAGTGATTCGGGGTTATTGGTTTATCCTGCGGCTACGGACCCATAAGCGGGGTTTCGGGTCGAGCTCTATCAATTTTGCATTTCTGACATTCTCTCGCAGCGAGACGCACTGCTACTCGCAAGTGCGGTATCAAAAATTTTCGGCGAATTTCGGCTATTATTGTTCCTTCCTTTTGGAGTTTCAACCGGCGATGATAAAGGTAAACAATCAGATCTGTGACGTGCAGCTTCGACAATTTGCAAGTTCCACGTTCTCTAACTCATTTGGGGTTAGTGGTCCACACCTCTAGCCCCGTGGAATGCGCTGACTGTTATCGCGGAAACGAAGCATCCACCCAACGACTCTCGTAAGGCGAGTGAAACACGAGAACCTTTCTGTAATATAGCATAGCACACTTTTACGTGACGTGCCCTTTAGCACACTTATGTGTACTTATGTGTCTTGACCTTAAGTACGTATAATATTGCGCTGCCTCTCGAACGCTCCATTGTTAATAAACCCAACACTAGAATTATCGATATACATATGAATAAACCACCACTACATTTTCTACCACTAAGAAACGTGCTCAAGTAATTTCTTTTCCTCCGGCTTTTTATAAGTATATATATTGTAAGTACAATATATGTGTACTATTTGAAGGGGATATTCGTAAGTACGAATATACTACAAACTGGCGACGAGTCAAAAGAAAAAAATACAATAATTCAACATGGAAGAATTAATGAAATTGATGATGGTGGTACCACAATTTGAGCCCAGCATCGAGACATGGGCAATATGGCGCGAAAAACTAGACATTCACTTAGCTGAAATAAAATGTGAAGAAGAGGAAGAAAAGAAGAATGTGTTGCTGAAGACGGTGTGTACTATATACTACACAGTTTATGTAGTCCGAAAACTCCTAGACAAAAAACTTTTAAAGAATTGTGCCTAATTTTAGAGACACATTATACGCCCCCAGTAATTGTGTTCCAAGAACGAAAAAAGTTTCATCTATCCAAACAATTAGATAGCGAAACAACGGCAGAGCGGTACACTCGTGTAAAAAAGCTTTCGTTAACCTGCAAATTTGCAGAAAATTTAAATGCATTCATTTTAAATCAATTTATCGTTGGGGCAAAGACCAAAATATATGAAAAATTGTGTGAAGAAACTGAAACTATTACTTGTGAAGAGGCTTTAAGAAAAGCAATGGTTCTGGAGTACAAAATGGCGGTAAAGGCCGAAAATAAAAATGAGGTTAGCGTGAATTTCATGAAAAAGAAGAAAAATTACAACAAAGATGCGAGTCAATCTAACAAAAACGAGCGAAAAACGTGTAGTCATTGCGGTTGGCGTAACCATGAGTCCAAAAATGCAAATTCAAGAAAAGCAAATGCAATTCATGCGGTAAAATTGGACATCTTGCTTCTGTATGCCGGATGAAAGTACAATTAAATTACGTATCTACTAGTAGTAAGGTTGAAGATGATTGCAAAGATGATATTTTTAATTATTCTATTTTTAGTGTAAATGATCAAAAGCCGAATGAGGTGTATTCTCTTTCGGTGTCATTTGATGGTATTGAGGTTAGAGCAGCCTGCGATACAGGTGCACCGTGTACGCTGATATCAGAGAAATTTTTCAAACAACATTTTAACAAAACTATTCGTAAGTGTAACACACCCTATCTTGATTATAGTGGTTATCGCATACAAATTGTTGGTGAGTACAATGCACAGATTATGTACTTGGGTATTAAGAAAGAGATTACTGTAGTTGTGACCAAACATGATAACCCACCTCTGTTAGGTAGATCATTTTTACGCGCGTTCAATTTTGAACTTTTACAAGTCAATTCAATTAACAATCTTACTAAAGAGGAGTTAGTTCGAAATATTAAGAGTGAATTTTCAAATGTTTTTCAAGACTCACTTGGTAAATACAATGTGAGCAAAGTATCTTTATCTATTATTGAAGGTTCGAAACCAATTTTTTTTAAACCGCGTCCATTGCCATTGGCATGGAAAGACAAAGTGGAAACAAAATTACGTGATTTAATAAAACAAGGAGTTCTTGAGTTGGTTGATCATTCTGACTGGGGTACACCTTTAGTCCCAGTCTTGAAGCCAAACGGTGATTTGAGAATATGTGCTGATTACAAAGTAACTTTGAACAAGTATTTAGTTGACGTAAAATATCCATTGCCGCGTATTGAAGAAATTTTTGCATCTCTACAAGGTGGGGAATTGTGTACTAAGCTCGATTTATCGAATGCGTATAACCAATTAGAGTTAGATAAAGCATCACAATTATTATGTACGTGGAGTACACACATAGGTACTCTCAAAGTCACTCGTTTGCCGTTTGGTATCAAGCCTGCAGATGCAATATTTCAAAAAGCTATTGAAAGCTTATTGCGTAACATCGCAAACGTCGTAGTTTATCAAGATGATATTACTATTACAGGCAAAAATATGGAAGAGCATATAAAAACTTTAAGACTTGTATTGGAGAAATTAAGATCAGCGAACTTAACTTTAAATTCGAAAAAGACAGTTTTCTTTCAAGAAAAAATCACCTATCTAGGATTTTCCATAGATAAGAACGGTTTAACCAAAACTGGTGAAAGAATAAAAAGCGTAAAAGATGCCCCTATTCCTAAAAATATTTCTGAAGTAAAAGCCTTTGCGGGCATGGTAAATTATTATGCAAAATTTATTAAAAACTTTGCACATAAAATGTCACCTTTATACGAATTACTTCAAAAGAATGTTAAATTTGTGTGGTCAGAGAAGTGTCAGAAAGCTTATGAAGAGATAAAAAATGATATATGTTCCGATCAAGTTCTTGTTCATTTTAATCAAAACTTACCAATAGTATTGACTACTGATGCATGTAATAACGCAGTAGCGGGAGTTTTGTCGCATAAGTTTCCTGATAATTCTTTGAGACCCATAGCTTTTGTTTCTAGAGCTCTAAGCAAAAGTGAAAAGAATTATAGCACTTTAGAAAAAGAAGCACTAGCTATTATATTTTCAGTAACTAAACTCAAACAATACCTATTAGGTAACAAATTCAAGTTGTTAACAGACCACAAACCACTGGTGTCAGTTTTCAGTGAAATTAAGGGTTTACCTGTTATGGCATCTGCTCGTGTTCAAAGGTGGGCACTAATTCTATCTGGTTTTAATTATACTGTAGAGTATGTCAAGGGCAGCCGTAATGATGCTGACAACTTATCAAGAATTCCACAATCTGTTATTGGTAAAGATTTACCAGAATGTAATTATATAAATTTTGTTGAGTCTGACAATCACATTTCTTTAAGTTTTAATGATATCGCAAGAGAAACCAAACGAAACCCCTTGTTTTCAAGACTGCTTGAAGCAATTCAAAGTGGTACATTACCAAATGTAAAAAATGAAAGTTTTAAAGCATATCGCGACAAGGCAGACCAGTTGAGCGTTGAATATGGATGTATCATGTGGGGTTATAGAACGGTCATTCCACAGAAACTAAGACAATCGGTCTTAGAATCGCTACATCTTTCTCATCTGGGTATAGTTAAAACAATTAGATAATGATATCGAGATGTTGATAAAAAGTTGTAAACCTTGTCAAGTTCTGCAGTCTAGTCCTGAAAAGAGTAAGTTAATTTCGTGGAAACCAACAGATTCTGTTTGGAGTAGAATTCACTTAGACTTTGCAGGACCTATTAAAAATTTTCATTTTCTTATTGTCATTGACTCTTATTCCAAATGGGTGGAGATATTTAAGACCAAAGACATAACATCCAAGTTTGTTATAAGTAAATTAAGAGAAACTTTCAGTCGTTTTGGACTGGCGGATGTATTGGTCAGTGACAATGGCTCACAATTCACTTCAGCTGATTTCAAGGAATTTTTACGTTGCAATGGAATAAAACAAACATTAACACCACCTGGTCACCCTGCATCAAACGGTCAAGCTGAAAATTTTGTAAAAACTTTTAAAAAATCATTTCATGCTTGTCTGAAAGCCAATGTTAATGCTGACATTGACAACATAATTAATCGATTTTTGGCAGACTATCGCAACTCAGTACACTGTACCACAGGTGAGTCTCCAGCTAAAATTTTTTTTGGTAGACAACTCAAGACTCGTTTTTCTACTCTTAAGCCTCCTTTAGTAAAGCAAAAAATTATTGAAAAAACAAGAGATTAGTGAACGCAACTACCGTGGAAAACGTGAATTAGAACTGAGTCAGGGTCAAAAAGTTTGGATTCGTGACTACAGTAATCCCAATAAAGCTAGCTGGCCTCCAGGTACAATTCGAGAACAGTTAGGCCCTAGGTCATACTGCTGT
>NW_023459038.1:26685-80233 GCF_013731165.1 Rhagoletis pomonella
CTGGTCGATCATCTCTGCATCGGCTCGTCAATGTCTGAGAGCCTCAGCTCGCTTTCACTCCCGCCGTCTAGCTCGAGCTTTTGCATTTCCATCCCCTCCATCAACTCCTGAGTTGTTGGCAGAAGTGAAGGCAGGACTGCTGGCTGCTGCATCTCTTCGCCAGGAGTGATATTGCTCTCAGACGGGATCGGCTCCACGTTTGCGTGTTCAAATTGTTCTACGCCCTGGTCTACCTGCATTACTTCCGCTGCAGTCGCGCTGTCGCCCGTGGACTTATGTCTCCAGGGTTTCATCGCAACACTGCCAAACCTGAAATTTAGACGGAAGCCGTCCCGCCTAATGCTGTTTAACGATTCCTCGTCGATGCCTACGTTCATCTAGAGGAATTAAGCCCCTTGTTTTGAGCCCTCAGCAGCCCGATCGCATATTCTGGAGACTTGTCCGCGCTCCTTGGTAGGAAGACCGTCAAATTGTGGGTCGGCGGAATGTCGTCTCCTCTTTTCGTGCATAGGGGTGGACCTTTCCACCCTTCTAGCTTACCTGCCACGTTTTTCAGCCACATGGCCGTACTCTCGTCCTTGCAGTCCACAAGGAGCATACCTGGCCTGAAGTAGACGCCGCAAAACGCCAACGGATGCGTCCATCCCTTAAACACCTCATCCATGATGGCGTCTCGGAGGGTTGTCAGGTCGTCTGCGCTCAGCGATTCCGCGGGGTAGTTCACAGGCAATACCGCCATTCGGATTCCCCTCAGAGTATCCGAGTAGCTAGGGTTTTGCCTTTGTCCACCCGGCGGTGCCGCCGATTCGGAGCCGACCTGCGGCTCTCTCGGTCCCTGGTGCTGATGGATCATGGTGCTGCCGAAGCTTCTTGCTAGCGTTTTCCCCAGGCGTTAGCTGCCCGCTTCTCCGCTTTTCGGCGGGCGCGGTTCTGCTTTCGGTTGTTGACCCGCTTCTCCGCTCTTTGGTGGGCGCGGTTGACTGCTTACTGGTTGCCCCGCTTCTCCTTACATCGACGGGTGCGGTTTCAGCTGCTTTCTTTCCGGGTGCGGTGGTTTCTTGAGCTTTCGGCCTGCTGCTTGTTAACCCGCTTCTCCGCTGTTTCGCGGGCGCTGTTTTGTGCTGGCCTACACGCTTATTCTGCCTCTCTTCGTCAGTTTCGGGTACGTGCAAACTTCCCCGATTCCGGTCATCAGTTCTCCCGCCGCTCCACTTATTAGCGGGCGCGGTTTCGCGATGGTGCTGCTTGCTGTCGTTCTGCTTAGCAGACTCTAGCTCCTCTACGCGCCGGATTGCTTCTTGTCGCGCAACTTCGGGTGTTTTGCCTTCTTGCAGGAATCGGAAGTACCATTTGACTGCTGCACCGCTCAGCCCGTGCCTCCTGTGGTCATTTAATGCCCCTGGTCTACCCGACGGTGGTACTGCTGGTGGTTTGCAGCGTCGATTTTTCTTCTTGATTTTGTGCCAACGCTCTTGTGAACTAGACCTGGGGCGGTCTCGTGCCGACGACCCGCTGGACCCGTGCCCGGACGGAGACCTAGAGTTGGTTCGCTTCTCTTGATGATCAGAAGAGGTTTCCTTCTTGGGAGTGGGGGAGCGCCGCTTTCTCTGAGGAAGTGCAGGTTCCCTATACCTCCCATCGCTTGTAGAGGGCTCGTCATCCGACCTCGCATGCTCAATAAACAGGGACATCTCTTCTGCCGTTAAGACATGCCGCCCAATATCAATTGTTGTTGTCTGGTTGCTGTTGTTTTTGGTTTTTTTTTGTTTTTGTTGTTGTTTTCGCTCATCTTGTTCTTACGACCACCTGCTCGACACGGCAAGCGCAGTGGTCTCAAATGTATGTGAGGGAACTCAGTCGTCGACCGCGGTAGAGCCCTGTGCCGCGGCAAGGCCACAGTTACTCCCCAAGGCGGCTTGGTGTTGAGGAGGCGCCGTTCGAATACAGCCGATTGTCCTCCTGGCTGCAAATCGTCCAATGGGCAAGGTGTCGCGTTACACCCTGAATTAAGAGGTGGCAGTTCTTGGTCACTGTTCGCCAGCAGCCCAAGCCTGGAAAGAGGGTAGCGCAGACGCCATAAGAGCGGCTGCGTTACCCCAGTCCAAGGAAGGACTGATGTTGATTCAGCTAAGCCCCCGCACCAACGGCAAGGTGCCTGCCCCAGCGGAGGACCTTATCCGTATGAAAAAATCTTGCTCGGGCTTCGCCTCTTCCTTCAGCTGTGCGCGCCTGCGGGTTCGAAGTAATGCTGGCCGCATTTACAAGGCATGATATTTCTTGCAACCAGTTGCTAAAGTGACTTATGGTGGCTCTTGAGTCGGGTTACGGAAATGATACTCACAACCTGCAGATTCTAAAAACGTAGCTAAATTCTGGACGTGATTCTTCATGTCGTAAGCAGATTTCCCATGTGAACTTGCAACAAAGTTCAATTCTGCCATTTCCTTGAAGGGATTTTAATGATTTCAGACCTTTAGAGAAGTAAATATATGATTTGTTCATATTGTTTTTGTTTTGTACACACCTTTCCTCTTTCATAAATATACAATTTCATAAAATTTTAATGTCTCTTTATCATATTGCTCTAGCGTTAGATGGTCTAGAGCCCAAACGCATAAGTAGCCCATTACGCCCATTTGGGTACTTAAAGTTGACATTATAGACAATGTTTTTATGTAAAAACACAAATTTTTTAAAATGGTATAATCAAAAAGAAAAAAAAATTTACTTAATTTATTTTCCTTTTTCATACGTCGCACATTAATGTAAAAAATGTACAATTAAAGCCCATAATAAGACGGAAGAAACTCATTTTTTTAATAAGTTGCGTTGAAAGGTTTCCAAGATACAGCACTTTAAAGAAAGGTATGTATGACGTTTTCTTAAAATTTAAGTCCCGTGTAAATAGGCAACCCTACGTCATATCGGCAAAATATGCTGCACGTATATTCATGTCACCTAGACCTTCAATCTCTTCAACTTTCATCCAAATCCTTAGAGGTCGCGCACAAATACGAGAATTACAAATACCATAAATACGAGAATTATAAATATACAAGTGATGGAAAGTAGGTATTTACAATTGTACTTTTTTCAGTCCTTTTATAATTTGAAAGTACCGTAAATACATAAAGACGATTTTGGGTACATTTTGAACTTCGCTAAATATTGAATTTTTTCGCCCTTGCAGTTATACCAACCAAATGCACACTTATCCATGTGGGCTCCTCGCGAATGCACTCGAACATATCTCTTCTTTCAAATGAGCAGACAAGACTGATCAGAGATTTGTTAGGGTTCATTTACGTTCATTTAGAACAGCGTTGGGCAGAGAGAGCTTTTACTTTGCTCGCGCCTATACAAAATGTATAGGAAGCTTTAAAAAACCCGCGGACAAGGCAGTGCCCATCAGTGATTTAGAAGCCCCCTGCCAAGCGTAAATAAGCACCTGCGGGCAAGAGTTAAGCTTCCTTAGTTCGCTGAGGTGTAGTGGTTAGCAGTGCACGCTACCATTCCGCAGGGCCTGGGTTCAAGCCCGGTTCAACCTATTATGAAAATATAAAAAATGTATAAAACATTTTTCTAATAGCGGACGCCCCTCGGCAGGCAATAACAAGCCTACGAGTGAATTTCTGCCATAGAAAACAGCTTATCATAAAAATACAATCGCCGTTCGGAGTAAACATATTTTCAAATATCGATTGATTTACATAAATTATATATGTACATACATAGTAGGCCTATGAGAAACTGAATCAAAATTACATGTAATTACATTGACATACGAATACACTAAGCTTAAATATGTAGATAGTGTGGGCGAACAAATGTTTCAGAAGCATGGTCAAAAAAACGAGCGTTAGCAAAATGATGCAACACGTAGACAGGCTTGATGCTATAAAATGATTCGCCTTGTCTAAAACTATGTTTGATCTCGAAAAGTTCTTCCACTTTGAACAGAAGTATTACAGAATATGAATCCTAAACTCAAGCATGGCATCGTACTTTCGTCCATTTAAACAGATTTGGGGTTAGTGGTCCACACCTCTAGCCCCGTGGAATGCGCTGACTGTTATCGTGGAAACGAAGCATCCACCCAACGACCCTCCTAAGGCGAGTGAAACACGAGAACCTTTCCCAGAAGTTATATTCTACATGAGTATATAAAATGAATTTCGCTCGAAGTTCCTCTTCAGTTTCTGTATGGGATTCAGCTGGTGGCCAATGCGTCTCGTCTTTTAGCAGGAAGTCAGGTCCGCTGACCCAGAATGAATTTCGTTTTTCGTCCCGAATACGCATGCCAAAGTCCGCTGGATTACATGAGCTTGGCACCCATCTCTAAATGTTTTCTAAAATTGCACTTACTAGGTGAGCTATATATGGCTTGTAGCGACGGTGATCAGACTTTATCCACGCAAGAGTTGTTTTTGAATCGCTCCACATGAAGGTTTCATTCGGCGCCATGTCGTGGTTTTTCAGGATCATAGCGCGAAGACGTACTGCAAGAACCGTGGACTGCAGCACCAGGCGTGGAATCGTTGTGAGTTTTAAAGGGCACACTTTTCCCATTAAAAACGCCAGGCATATTGCTCCTTCTTCTTCGCTTGCATCTGCGAAAATATGTAGCTCAACCGAGCTTTGAAGGAAATGCTTATCGTAACATCTCGGCATAGTAAGGTCTTTAATTTGCTTTAACATTATAAGCCGTTTAAGCCACATTTCGTATGCATCATCCGGAATGTTCTCATCACATCTCGCCACACTGCTTGTAATACCAGCTTAGCAGCTACTGTAAATTCTGATGCCAAGCCGAACGGATCAAACACCGACATCGCTATACTCAATACTTCCCGTTTGGTAGGTCTTCTATTCCCTTGCAGTACTAGCTTATCAACCTTGCCAAGCGAAAGTGGGAACTTCAGGGTGTCCTTCGCAGTGTCCCAATACATGCACAGGACCTTTTGAAAATTATCTTTGTCGAGACTAAAGTTAGAGGTTGTAGCTGCGTCGCCGTTCAGTTGCCCATTGACCTGTTTCACATTTGAAATGAACCGCTTCAATTCGAAACCACCTTGTTTGTTAAACCATCGAACTTCATTCGTAATTTGTACCGCCTCTTCTTGCGTACTACAACAGTGGAAGAAGTCGTCAACGTAATGGTTATTGAGGATGGCGTTCGTCGCATTGGGAAAGACTGCTTGGAACTCTTCCGCATTCCTGTTTTTGACAGAGTGTGCTGAGCATGGGGAACATGTTGCACCAAATGTCATGACTGACATCTCGTATACAGCAATCTCCTCGTTAGCGTTCCGTCCCAATAAGTAGCGTTGTGCGTTTCCATATTCGCGCTGTATTTTCACTTGGTGGAACATTTCCACAATGTCCCCACACACGCCAATCGCCTTCTGCATAAATTTCATCAAAATCGTGGTTAGAGGTTGACACAAGTCTGGTCCATTGAGCGAAAGAGAATTTAAGGAGACACCTTCGACTTGAGCGGCAGCGTCGGACACTAACTGCAGCTTATCTAGCTCATTTGCGTTGGGAACTGCAAAATGTGGCAGATGCCATGTACGATTTCCACTTTCATGAGCTTCCCTGTCACTTAGACGCATTGCGTAGCCCTTTTTCGGGTAATCCACCATGATCTCTACGTACTGTTCGGAAATCTTCATCCCGATCAAATTTTTGTCTCTAATGCCAACAGCCGTCTCTCAGCCATCTCTCTACTATCAGGTAGGAGTATGTGGTCGCTTTCCCACAAGAGATGTGATTCAAAACGGCTTCCATTCCGTTTTCTTGTTTTCCAAGTAGTTGCTTCGCCCTTGCTACTGCAGCATGGTCTACGTGCTTCCGTGTGGAATTAACATATAAATCGTCATACACAATATGGGTTCTCACTAGGTTTTCAAGCTTTCAGCTTGCACAAAAAATGAATGGGGACTTTCAGATTCGGAAATTTTCCGTTCACTTTCTGAGCCGTACACGAGCGAGCCAAGCTTCGTAAGAATAACTGCTGGGCCTCGCCGTCCGTCCGCGGCTGTTCTCTTTGCGACGCCCAAGTGTGCGTTATCAAGTCCGATGAATAGCTAAGGAGTCGCCGAACTATAGTCTGAAATTGACAGATGATTTGTATACCTATATTTCCGTTGCAGCTCGGAAATAGCTAGTGTTTGCTTGGGAAGTTGTAAATCGTTTACAACTTTGATGTTTTTTATGCTAAATTTTCTACTCCTAGATAGAGAGATGGAGATTTGCACGTCGACCCCAAAGGCCAGCTTCGTTACCGTATTGTTTCCGAGCCATTGCAACTTCAATTTTTCTTTCTTCCCCTTCAGTCCGAGTCTGTCAGCTAAACTGTTGTTCATCAGTGATATTGATGATCCTTCATCCAGGAAGGCGAAGCATGTCACTTCCTTTCCACTTCGGTGTCGCAAGGCATCAGTGTTTGCGGCCTCGTCAACATGTAAAAGCCTTTCTTGAGCAGTTACGCGCGCAGCATTTGTGCTTGCATACACATCTGTTGCTCCTGTGGGCATCCTTCATGCAGTTAAAGTATAGCTTTCTTTCACGTACGACTCGCCACCTTGATTCGTTGTTCATATCGAGAAAACGCTTACACTTCGATATGTGATGTGCCTCTGAACATAGTCTGCATAACGTATGCTCTGCACCTTATCCGTATAGATATTAGATATTCAGTTGAGGGATGCACTGCGACCAGGAGATCTATTGTGCCCTCTTGCTCCTTACAGCACCTCGATCAGTCCTAACTCCCTTAGGAAACCGACTAGATCGTTGGGTGACATCGAGTGCATGTGATTCGGCTGCTGGTTTAGTGACCCCAGGTATTTCTCTCTTCTCCTCGCCACTCCGTCGCATTCGAGGATTATGTGCTCGGAAGTCTCTGCGGTCCTATCACAGAAACGGCATGAGTCAGTGGACCAGATCCCGAGTTTGTGTAGGTGACTTCTCAATCTGCAATGACCCGTTAAGATACCTGTTAAGATTCTTAGTTTGTTCTTTGGGAGGTTAATAAGTTTTTCATATCTTTTCCTATTTTATCCCCCCAATAGCTTCTTTGCCTGCCGCTGCCCAGTGGTTTGGTTCCAGTGCAGTTCTCTTTTTAATCTTTCTTCTCTTCTAAGCTCTTCTTTGATGGTGTGAGGTCCTATTGCAAAGAAGGGTTCGGGGCCTATTGGTGTTGTTGCTGCCGCCTCCCTGGCGAGCCTGTCTGCTTCTTCATTTCCCTCTATGCCCTTGTGGCATGGGACCCATAAAAGGAGGACCCTGTTGTTAGCTGCTAAGGCATTTAGTCTTCCGACACACTCAAGAACTAGTGCAGACTTGATTTCATACGAGTGAATAGCCTTGAGTGCGGCTTGGCTATTGCTTAGTATCAGGATATTGTCATTGCGATATCCTCTCTGGAGATTAATCTCTGCACACAGACTGATGGCATGAACCTCTGCTTGAAATATGCTAGGGAGTCTGCCCATGGGGACAGCGATCTTTGATCTTTCACCGAAGATGCCAGCCCCAATGCCCTCTGGTGTTTTTGAGCCGTCTGTGTACCAAGTTATAGGGTGCAGCTGGGAGTATTTCTGGATGTTAGCGTCAGTCCAGCTTGCCTTACTACCTAATTCTATTTTGAAGTTCCTTTCGAAGCTAATAACTCTGCCGACATCATCTCGTGGGAATCGGGTAATAGGGATCTGTTCCCGAAGAGATTCCATGTTACGAGATGATACTACCTTCTCTTTACCCCACCCTTCTTTGGTTAAGTTTATAAGGGATCGTTTAGCTGCCTGCTCTATGCTAATGTGCACTGGCGTGAGCTCAAGAATAACCTCCATTGTTGCCGTAGGGCAGGTGCACATTGCGCCTGTGATACACACACACGCGAGACGTTGTAGTTTCGCGAGTGAGCGCCTCACAGTCACTAGGTTGGCTCTTGAGCCACAGGCCACTGCTCCATAGGTTATTATTGGTTTGACAATCATAGTATACATCCACCTGAATATCCGAGGACTGCAGCCCCAGGATTTACCTGCAAGGCGTTTGCATACCATAATTGCCCTTGTGGCTTTGGATGTCATCATGTCGACGTGTTTCTTCCATGAGAGATTTGCGTCGAGCGTGATGCCTAAATATCTTATTAAACATTAATTTCACTTAATTTTATTCATTTTGCTAATTTAGTTTTTTTATTCATTTTCATTTTTAATTCTTTTAATACATGAAATTATCGGTATGATTGATAAAATATACTTGTACATACTTGTGACTCAAAGGCGTTAAAATATCTTGAAAACACCACATCAATTACTGTTTTATATATTCCTAAATTTAGTTTCTAAATGCAGTTCATATTGTAGGATTTTTCCCGATGCTTTTTTGCTCCGTACGTTTTGCTGTTACACACTTTTTACTCTCACTTCAGAGAGTGATTTTGCTGTTTGACCTTTTACCAGGATTTTACACGAAAAGTATTGGATCAGAGCTATTATATCATCCATACATATGCATATTATACATACATATATTCATGTATGTTCATCAGTTATCAACGGTCCCAGTTAAAATGATATCGGTATTTTTTTAAATTTTCGCCTTTCTTTTTTATCAAAATGGACTACTAAACCTATGCCTAAAACCATCTTCGAATATCAAAACCAGGGCATGAGTCACGTATGACGACAATCGTCTGAAAGATATCGTGTCGAGATTGTCTTGCTTCATAAAAATCAAAAATTTTTTGATCGTTTGTCCGATATCGTCAACTCGATTCCAGTTTGCCTTCACGTAACAGTAACAGTAACACGTAACAGCAACACAAATGCATAAATCAGTGTTTTGACAACACCGCACAGTGGTTCGGATCGCAAATCTAGCTGGACGAAACTATTTAAACAAATACTCGTTGAAGGATCTTTACACCACTTCTTACCTAGGGTATTTTTGAGTCACTGATTACGAATCTGAAGTCACTTATCAAAAATTCAAAATGGCGGATCCAATATGGCGGACGAAAATAAAAAAAAATCGGTAGATTTCTATGAAACTGGGTATCTGGGGGTTTTCTGGGTTGCTGATTACGAATCTAAAGTCATTTACTTAATTTACTTCGGAACGAATTTTCATCAGATATTTCTTTCAATTTACTAATCACATAATCACCGACACCCTGTTGTCTTTTAGAAGTTTCAGCAACACTTCTCCAAATGTCAAACAACTCACTTCTTAAGATTTTACTTACCATGACTAAAATTTAAGATCACAGCAAGAAACACAAATAAATTTCAGAAAAAATTTTATAACAGCGCTTAAAGATTTGCATGCCTGTTGTATAATTTTTTAATTTCAGAAAGCAGAAAATTCGCGAGGTACTATTTTTTCTAACTCTTAAATAACCAAAGGTTTTATAACTCCAAGTATTTTTCTGTTTTAATACACATTTTATGTTTATAAAGTCAATTTGCAATTATGCAAATATCTGTGAGTGCAATTTACAATCTTTTAAGTTAAATTTCAGCTTTCAAAATAGAGTTCTCAAATAGGCGGCGTTGACTTGTTTGTTTTCATATGTTAATGCTTTAATAAATGCAATTTCTATTTGAATGTATTGTCAGGAATGTATTCCTAGTACCATTAAGTATTTTGAAAACAAACAAATTTTGACTTTCGTCCAGCTAGATCTGCTATCCGAACCACTGTGCATCGTTTTGTCAGTATCGTTTGAACGACTATCGCTTCAAAGTTACGTGATTCATGCCCAGTTGCAACAAATGAGTCCATACATATTTATGTACATACATAAGTACATAGCCGTATGCACGTGCGGAGTTTAAATAATCGGAAGTAGTAATCAATTTTAGCGCATTTCCTCTTGCTATGCATATGCCTAAATGTATTCAATTATTTGGCAAACAAACTCCGGGTGCTTCTAATGAAAATAAAAATTTTATGCTGAAATACACATGCTAAGCCCTTCAAAATTTTATGCTGGGAGATGCGTTACAGCTTCGCAAATTTTACCCCTACCGAAACCAAAGATGTATACACATCAAAAATTAAATTAGCAAAATGAATAAAATTAAGTGAAATTAATGTTTAATTTCTAACCTAACCTACAGTTGAATGTATGTAACTGAATCGCCCAATAATAGCTTTACATATAAAAGCATCATCCTTCTTTTCGAGCTTAACTCCCTAATCTGTTATTAGAAAAAGAGATTAGCCATGCAAAATTATAACTAAAAATATCTCGATTAAACCGATAACTTTTTGGTGTCCAACCTAGTTTTATCGATTATACTTGCGAAGAAGAGGAGGAATGTCAAATGTTAAAGTAAACAAAAATTGACGCTATTAAGGAATATTGGTTTATAAAGGTATTTTTAATAAAATATTCAGTTAAAATATATTTAAATGGCATAATATGTGTTGCAGAAAAAAGTGACCACGGTGGCACAGAGAAGAAGTTTAACTTTTCCTCGAGTTGTGTGAATAACAAGCACAACCAATTCGACAGCTAACGAGCTTTGATTGAGATTATATTTATATGTAAACGTACTTTTATGCTTTGCCGTTCGCATATGTTTACACATCAAATTTCATGAGTACCTAGTACTCACGCTTTTTTTTGCATAATTTGGGCCACTGGACAAGAATATGATCTCCTTTATTTTTCCAAAAATAGCGTAACTCAGAAAAAACATAGGTAACATATTTTTCGACGAAAGTGTTTATTACAGTTAAATTAAGGTCGAATACTGGTAATCTAACGATTTTTTCCGCAGTCTTCTTTTCCGCACAATTCTTTTCAATACTACAACAATACTACTTTTTTCTACACCTACTACAACAACAAGAAAGTTACAACTCATCAAAAACTTTAACGCCAATATCTCAGAAAGCAGTTATAATAGAAGCGGCCTCTTTGCATCTAACTCCTCAATCATTGGAGATAAAACAAAGACAAGTTGATTTTTCTATATATTTTTTTAATATTTTAAACAAACACATTCTTTGCTAATATTTACATCCGTAAGTTATTTTATTCTGGGGTCCCACACACGTATACAAGTACTAGGTGGCTGTGTGAAAATTACGTTAGCATTCCTTAATGGTGGTCAAACCCCAGGAAGGGTATGCTCCCTCGCATCGCAATGTTTTCTACACAGGGGTAAAGTTCCCTCTTTATGGTAAAGATTAGTATTATTTTTCATTTTATTCGGTTCTCCTTAGACAAATTTGGCGCTTTATATTTTAGTAGAAATTTTAACCATCTATAAGCCATTTTTTTCAACAGTGGGTCAAAAAGGCCCGTTCTGGTTCGAGTTGATGGGTTAAACTTTTGGAAAAAAAGTAGAGCAACCTTGTTTTCAATATGTAATCCGCAAAAAATCGTAAGAACTCCGTAATTTAACATAACGGTTGATAAGATTTTTGCAAAAATTTATTGCGAGCGATATAAATTACCCCAATAACTAAACTTGTAAAGTTTTTTTATTTCTTTAAATTTAAATAGAACATACGGATTTGTAGAGAACATAGAGATCCGTGTGCGTATGTATATACCTCAGACCTTTTTCTGTTCGCCCATCAATCAGCGCCAGACACTCAACATTTTAATTCAAGTAGGAAGTAACAATATTTAAATTTAAAACTAATTCAATAATGAAATAAAGATAATTATAATAACAGAATAATTGGCATGGCGAATGCCTAACGCTGACGAGTTGAAATGATAAGATTAGTAGCCTCATGGCTCTTTGAAATCTACCTTATGCTCATAAGTAGCGCCGGCGTCGCCGCCGCCGCAAAGCCTGTCGGCGTAAACCTCTAGTATGTATAGTGCCGCACTAAATTTTTGTCACCAGGAATTTCTCACAATATATACAACATTTTTTACTTAAAATTTTCGGCGAATTTTTTATAAAAATATTGCTTATACTACAACAAAAAACATAAACAAATCTCTTAACTTCGTGCAAAACTCAGTAAAATTCTATGAATTTGCCTACACGTTGGCATTTTACTATAACAATGTGCCAGTTTGAAGTTAGTAAAAAATCGTATTGATCGTTGGGAATTTTTTTGCAGGTAGTTTCTTCTCAACAAAAAAAAATATCGGAAATACTTTGCACTTCATAGTTTGAACTTTTACTTTACGACGTATAGTGGCGATTAGTAAATAGAATATGTAAAATGTAAATATTTAAAGAGATCTAAATTGTTTACAACGAGATGTCTAAATTTTTTTCTTGCCAAAAGCCGGGACATTTTGCGTCCCGGCAAGTATTGTACCAGGACCGGGACATAAGTAGCTCTTAAATCCGGGACAGTCCCGCCGAAAACGGGACGGTTGGAAACCGTGGTATGATATAAGAAGCAAGAGAAATTCAAAATGCATCGTTTCCAAAAGGACTAAAGGCCCGTTTACATACAACTTTGGCGTTGCGTTGGCGTTGGCGTCGATTTGAAAGCTGACTATGAATACATGCATTTATATGAAAGTCTCCACATAACCAAAGTTGGGCAACGCCAACGCCAACACAAAGCAGAAAGATGGCCTACTCTCAACTATTCGCGCACGTCGTTCGTCAGCTGTTCTAAATAATCAAAATTATGTGATTTAATTTTCATTTTTAATCAAATGCGGACAAGAAATGTAGTTTTTAATGCAATTATTGATGTAAAATTTTGATTTTTCTGCCGCTAGTATGTTAATTTAGTGACCAAAGTTTTCTGTGCTACGCGTTCATTGTAGCAAGCACGGGCATAACTCGCGCTGCTGTCAAGGCGACGCCAGCGCCGACGCAACGCCAAAGTTGTATGTGGACGGGCCTTAAGGCACTGGTTTATCTCTTGCTGTATATAATTAACGAAAGGCAAATTTGCTCAGTCCAAAAAAGACACGGAAAATTCTGTAAGGATAAAATACCACGAAATCCTTTAATGAACATCGAATCCTTTCGATTCGTAAGAAGTTTAACTTTACTTTTAACACGCAAAATGTTGCATTTAAAGTTTTGCAAAATATTCGAAGAAAATGGTTATAGGCGTCGATGCATCGATGTTTTCTGTAAACTAACATCTCTAGTACATCGAACCGCTAAACATCGCTTTGTCCAAGGCAAATCCATACATGGTGGTCTCACCGGAGCTGCTGATTTTTAGGCCAGTTTGTTTTATTTGTCAAAATGATGTGTTTGTTGTAATTTTGTTTTATACTGATTGTCAATGTGCGTTAGGAATGTTAGATCCCGGACTTTTAAAGGTCTCAGAAATCCCGGGATTTTCGGGATTTGTAATTTGCTCTGATGGCAATAATGGAAACTCCTTTTCTTGACCATTATTGGCTATATTTCTTTTTTATTTAATAATTGTGCATATAACACCACGCGATAGTAAATTTTAAACACAAATATCAATATGTTCGCGAAACCACCCTACAGGAACAGTGATTGTCATTTGATTGATCATGTGATACTCACTGGTGATGGAGATCGCAATCAAGTACTTCTATCAACTTTTTAAGAGCAATATGAAAAATGTGATGCAAACATTTGTGTACATGTGATCTTCCGTCTTCCTCCAACTTATGGAATTCTTCGTATAAATGAAAATATAGCTGTACTGCTTACTCCTGCTGATTTTTACTAGTCAAGGATGATGTGTCTACCTATCAACGTTGATCGATCATACTTGATGAGCATGCCTGTCACAGCAGATTTATCATACTTGATGTATGTATCTATCACGGTTGATCTATCATACTTTTTGTAAATACACATCACAATTGATCAATCACACTTGATGAGCATGCTTGTCACAGCTGATTTATCATACTTGATGTATACACACATCACAATTGATCAATAACACTTGATGTATATGTTAAAAAGCGTCTTTTATAATTTTGTACATTAAAAAAATGTATTACATTTATTATTAGTTGTACTTATGAAACTACGAAAAATATTGTGGCGAATACTGCGGCAACGCGAAGCGAACAACGAGAAATAGGCAGAATGTTCGAGGAATGACGTAGAATGTTCCACAAAGCGAAACGTCAAGTTAGATGAACACTGCGAACAGCGAGCGAAAGAGAATGAGCGATAAACTTCAGAATGTTCTAGAGTTGCCATAAGTGCCAGCGCAGGTATATAAGGGCGCCGCCACAGCAAGGTGAGTTAGTTACAAAACAGCAAGCTACAAGTAAAGTGAGCTGAGAAGTGAGTTGCGAATAAGCAAGATATAAGTTTAATTGCGTTATCAAATTTAGTTAAGCGCTGTTATTGCTTTAACAAGTATTGTAAAGTGTTTTTACTGTATTAGCGAGTATTGTAAATTGTTTGTTGTACAATAAAGTTAATTGTACTACAATTTGGTCATCGATCTCATTTATTTAACAATCCAGCGATACGAGCCGAGAGATTTGGGAAATCCGGACGAGGTTTCAAGGATAATCGTAACAATTGGTGTCAGAAGTGGGATTGTTAAATAAATCCCGAAGGAGAAACTAATAAAAATGGCGAAAATTCAGGACTTAAAAATTGAGGAGCTGAAACAGGAGTTGGAAAAGTGTAATTTGGCCACCTCTGGAAGAAAAGTGGAATTGTTATCCCGGTTGCGAGAGGCTATGGAAGCTGAAGGCATCGACGTGGACAAATACGAATTCCAGGGTGAACCCGACGATGCATCCGCAAAGGATGAACAGAAGGATGAAGCAGCTTGTTCGTCGAAGGATGTGCAGCAGACATCCGGGAAGGTTGAAGAACAGCAAAAGGCTCTTAGTTCATCAACAGCTATAGACATGAAAACGTTATTGGCTGCCATGTCACAGATGTCATCACAGCTGTCATCCCAGATGTAAACGCTGGAGACACGTATATCTTCAGAGGTATCAGCGCAGGTGTCATCCCGGCTAGAAACTCAGCTACTGGCACAAGAGACACGTACATCATCCCAGCTGGAAGCACAGGATGCAAAAATTACACAAATACAGGACAAAATCGAAGATAGACAGGAGAAAGTCGAGACAAAGGTAGAGGAGTTGGAAGGTCGTCTTCTTGATTTACAGTTGAATCGTCGTGAAACCCCATCCTTTGATTGCACGATTCCTTTCCAGGTCTTTAAGCTCCAGTTCGAAAAAACGCCTGCGGCAAATCATTGGAGCATGGAGGATAAATCCGCTGCACTATTCGTTGCATTGAAAGGACCTTCAACAGAAATCTTGCAGACTATTCCCGACTATGAAAGGAACAGTTACGATGCGTTAATGGGTGCAGTGGAAAGACGTTATGGTAGCGAGCACAGGAGACAGATTTACCAGATGGAGCTGGAGAATCGCTGCCAAAAAGCCAATGAGACTCTACAAGAATTCGCTTCGGAGATCGAGAGGCTGGCTCACTTGGCTATTGGAGACGCATCTGGTGAACAACTTGAAAGGGTAAAGATCCAGAGGTTCATCAACGCAATGCGAGACATGTATACCAAGCTCGAGACGTATGCAAATCCAAAGCCAACATTTGCTGAAACGGTCTCGTATGCTCAGACACATGAAACGGCGGCGCTCCTTAGTAGACCAGCCTACAAAGCCCATCGAGTAGAAGTGGAGAAACCTGACATGATGAACGAGATCCTGAAAACACTCAAGTCGATGGCAGAGAAGAATACTCCTGGTGCAACCGAGAGAAAGGATGGTGCTAGGAAATGCTTTAAATGTGGAAAGCCAGGCCACTTCGCCCGAGATTGCAGTGCAAATTCCAGTGGGCTCAACAATTCAGCAGGACGCAAACGCAGGGCTGAGGGAGACGAATCCAACTCCAATCAGCCGTTAAACTAAAACGTGCCAGCAGGAAGGGCCGCATGCTGGCTGCAGAAGTTGAAGGGCCCATAATCTCCGTCTCACAAATTGGTCGGAATGCGAGCAACCTCACTATTGGTGGATGTGTGAATGGGCAGGACCGAGTGCTGACAGTGGATACTGGAGCGACACATTCCATTATTCGACCGGATTTGGCCACTTTTTATGTGAAGCCACTACCTGGAGCAAAGCTGCAGACTGCAACTGGTGAATGCACCCAAGTGTTAGGAGAAGTACCATGCGAGGTAATAATCGACGGTTGGGCCTCGTACACTAAGTTTATAGTGGCAGACATTGTGGATGAAGATTGACCTCCAGAGAATGATCCTGACAGATCGTCACAGGAAAGTGCCACTTAGGGTTGGTTACGGCAGTCAGTACTGCAGCAGACGGTTAGTCTTAGAAGAAGTGTCGACAATTCCACCAGAAACGGAAGCGGTTAGTTGGGCGGAGGTTGGCAGTGATGGAGACGGAGTGGTTTCATCAGGAGAATGAAGCGGTCCACTGATAAAGGAAAAGCGTGACGGTTCCGCTAGCTCAGTGAAGAAGAGGTCGCAACAAGGAAGTGGTCATGGCAAGCCAGGCAGTGTTTCCGGCAGGAGGAAAGCCACTGAACCACGTTGCAATGGTGATACGCCGGTGGCCGGAAATGGAAGCGGCTGTGGTAGCAGTAGGCGCGCTTTGAAGTGTCCTGAAAAAGGTGGTCGGCAAAAGCGAGCAGTTAAGCCGGAAGCCAAGGTTGAGATTATACATGTCCGGTCAATGAAGCTAGCAGCTGCGGACGAGCGAGATGCGAAACGACGGCGGGAGTTTCAGCGTAAGGATCCGGATGTAACAAGATGTGCTGAAGGCAGTGCAGCACGAAGGCGGGAGTCAGGGACAGATGATGCGGCATAGATCCGAAAAGGGTGCCCACGAGAAGAGACATGGTCTGGTCACCACCAGTGGCCGGCAGAAGCACGACCATGTGAGATGGTGCACTCCCGGAGATAAGCCGGAAGCAATGTCCAGTAACGCACTGTGGTTGTACATGTCGCAGCAGAAGAAAAGCTTTACCTCCAAGCAAAGACTTGACTGGAAAGATCCGTTGAAGATTGACAAACGGCTGAAGGATGCAGTGCATCAAATTCAGACAATGGGGAGACCGAGGACCAAGATGAAAGTGGTCCACTTGGAAAGACTTGCAGCGGTTGGAGCGGCAAGTGTGTCTGATCGGGACGAATAAGCAAGATATAAGTTTAATTGCGTTATCAAGTTTAGTTAAGCGCTGTTATTGCTTTAACAAGTATTGTAAAGTGTTTTTACTGTATTAGCGAGTATTGTAAATTGTTTGTTGTACAATAAAGTTAATTGTACTACAATTTGGTCATCGATCTCATTTATTTAACAATCCAGCGATACGAGCCGAGAGATTTGTGAGATCCGGACGAGGTTTCAAGGATAATCGTAACAATATAATTAAATAAATCAAAAGCTTTGCTCCATTGCATAAGGAGATATATTAAACTAATAGGAAATTAAAAATTTGGAATCCATTGCATAGGGATTGGTCAGGTGATTGAGTCAAACGAGATTTTGACTAGTTTTTGCTCTTTTTCATTTGATATGTTTTTTGTATAAAAGTTTCGCACTTTACCTAACCAGAGCCACATAAATCCACGTTTGAAACTTCCTATAAAAATTATGAAAATTCAACAAACTTTAACATTTGCAATGGAAAATTTTCAACTTTTTTTTGAGAATTTTTAGATAAGTTTTGGAATAAAGTGGAAATAAGTTGAGAGAGAAATAAGTTGGAGAATAAACAGTAAATAAAAAAGACAAAATCGGTCAAAATATCGCAATTCTTTTATTTTGTGGGCCACTATATGTATGTACATACATACCTAGCATATAAGTTCTTACGCATTGAGTGCAAAAGAGTGTATTTTAGTACAAAACGAAATGAAATTTTATGTTCCTAAATATTTTTTGCTTACCACCATGTAAATGTATTTTATGTAATGTACATAAATGTGATATATGTACATATATTTTTACACATACATATGTATGTATGTACATACATGTGTATGTAATGTTGCGTAACAAGCCAATTAATTCAATTATTTCTTCTCCTTTTGTTTTTTTTTTAACTCCGTGAAATGAACTGATTTTATGAATTAATACATTTATTTGTAATTTTTTATGGAATCGGCATCGGCATCGGCCGATTCTTTCCCCATAAGCCGAATAATCGGCATCGGAATCGGTACCTGAAAAAAAAATTGGAATCGGTCGGACTCTACTTTTTAGTGAGAATTTGTAGATAAGTCTTGGGTATGAAGTTTGGTAGCTCATTAAATTTTAGTAGGCTAAAGTGCAAATTTCAAGACGCTAGAAAATCGAGTTGAATTTTTTGGGCTGACGGTGTTTTTGTATGGGAGAAAATGCCTAGCAACATTAACAAAAAAAATTATTAAAAATCAATGCGATTTTCTTGCGATTCCATAAAAAATACAAATAAATGTATTAATTCATAAAATCAGTTCATTTCACGGAGTTAAAAAAAAAAACAAAAGGAGAAGAAATAATTGAATTAATTGGCTTGTTACGCAACATTACATACACATGTATGTACATACATACATATGTATGTGTAAAAATATATGTACATATATCACATTTATGTACATTACATAAAATACATTTACATGGTGGTAAGCAAAAAATATTTAGGAACATAAAATTTCATTTCGTTTTGTACTAAAATACACTCTTTTGCACTCAATGCGTAAGAACTTATATGCTAGGTATGTATGTACATACATATAGGGGCCCACAAAATAAAAGAATTGCGATATTTTGACCGATTTTGTCTTTTTTATTTACTGTTTATTCTTTTTTTTTATAAAAGTCCAGCTGGTATACAATAAACACCATATAAATTCAGATTTCAAACTTTGTACAAAAATTAGAAAAATTCTGCTATTTTCACCAAAATTTCAAACTCTTTAATCAGAATTTTGGTATGCAGTTTTGTAGACCATTTCATTCTTGTATAATGAAGTGCAAATTTCAAGCTGCTATAAATTCCCGTTAATTTTTGGCAATTTTTTTGCTGGCAGTGTTCTACATATAAAAGAAAATTGTGGCACATACTTTTGTATGGAAAAAAACGTGAAACACCTTCAACAAAAAAAAATCATTATGAGCTGTCTGCAAATGTCTTTTAATGTTGGCTGTCGCTTCACCTGAACATTTGAAAAGAATCGGCAAAGAATCGGCGAAAAAAGGTCGATGCCGATGCTCAATTTTGTGCCGGTACTAGCCGATGCCGATGTCGATGCCGATGCCGATTAATCGGTCGGACTCTAATAAAAAGTTTAAAATTTTCGGTTGCAAATGTTAAAGTTTCTTAAATTTTCATAATTTTTATAGGATGTGTCAAATGTGGATTTATGTGGCGCTGGTTAGGTAAAGTGCGAAACTTTTATACAAAAAATATAAACAAAAGACAAGCAATTTTTAGCAAAAAAAAAACCGACTTCAACTCCCATATAAAAAAAAAAATATATATATATATCTCATGATCCGCTGATCGGATCTTAACCAGATTAGTATGGGACCACCTCTGAGACACTACCTTTCCGATGCAAAAAGATTTATCGAAATCGGTCGACGTGGTCCAAAGTTATGCGGTAACATACATAAAAAAAAAAAAAAAAAAAAAAAAAAAAAAATTTCCGACGAACTGATAACCTCCTCCTTTTTGGAAGTCGGTTAAAAAATAGCAAAAACTAGTCAAAATGTCACAATGTCACTTGACTTAATCAGCTGATCACAAGGGTATTAAATTAATAGGAAATTAAAAATTAGGAATTATAATTAAAATTATCTACAGCTTGAATTAGAAGTTGAAGTAGAGGTTAGGATAGATGTTGAGGTAGAGGTTGCGGTTCTAGTTGTTGTTGTAGCAGCTGTAGTCGTTGTTTTGCCTTTGCGAAGGTACTTTTTTTGCTGAAACCGATTAGCCCAGTAAAATTAGACTTTTTCTTAAAAAAAATTTGTAACAGCAATTTTTTGATGCAGTTTACTTCTATTTGACACGTAGATCCTGGATCCACAGTCTTGCCCCTAAATTTAATTTGGCAACATTCCGCTATCTTGGATTTAAGTTTTTTTTTTGGTTTTTTGCGATTTTCAAGCTTATTTTGCATTTTTCGTAAAAACGGTTAAATAAAAATATGTAGAGGATTTAATTACCCACATTCGTTTTATAGAAGGTTTTTTTAAAAATAGAATTGTTTATTGTAAAAAATTAGCAAAAACTGCGATAAAGTTTTACCTTGTCACGGTTTTTGCCATTTTTTTGAATAGAAATTCCAGAGCTGTAGAGAATTTCAGTCTTCGCAACTTTTATACCAAAAATAAATAAAAAGTTTGTAACAGCGATTTTTCGATTGAGTTTACTCTATTTGACACGTAGATCCTGGATCCACAGTTTTACCCCTAAATTTCATTTGGCAACATTCCGCCATCTTCGATTTAAGTTTTTTTGGGGTTTTTGCGATTTGCAGGCTTAATTTGCATTTTTTGTAAAAAATGCTGAAATACAGATATGTAGAGAATTTAATTTCCCACATTTGTGATATAGGAGGCCTTTTAAAAAAAGCATTTTTTATTGTAAAAAATTAACGAAAACTGCGAAAAAATTTTACATTGTCACGGTTTTCGCCATTTTTTGACAATTTCTGTTGGAAATATATAGCATATTGAAATTCCAAATTTTTTCGGAGTTTTCGCAAATTTTTTACAATTAAAAATGGTATTTTTAAAAAACCTTCTATATAACAATGTGGGAAATTAAATTCTCTACACATTTGTATTACACCATTTTTTACGAAAAATGCAAAATAAGCTTGCTAATCGCAAAAAACCAAAAAAAAAACTTAAATCGAAGAGGGCGGAATGTTGCCAAATGAAATTTAGGGGCAAGACTGTGCATCCAGGATCTATAAACTGCATCAAAAAATCGCTGTTACTAATTTTTTATTTTTTGTTCCTACCAAATTTATCTAATTTTACTGGGCTAATCGCTATGTTTGGCACGTTCTCGGCCGTGATCTAAGCTCAATTACTCGAGTAATCAAGATTTTGATTACTCAAAACGATGATTAATCGAGTTACTTGAAATATGATTACTCAAAAATAATAATTTTGCTCGTTCATAGAGTTTGCTTTGGAAAAAGCTTATTTTCTTTTTTACATTCTGTACATGATAAAAACATAGCAAGGTAGAACCGTTCTCTCAATTTGTCGGCCATGATTTTTTTTGAAGTTTGCCAACATTTTAAAATCATATAAAAGTGAAAATAATAAATTGAAGTTGTTCGAAATTGTTGTTGCTTGAGATTGAAAATGAAAATGTGTGTGTGAGTTTGTGAGTAAATTTAAAAATTAAATTGTTTGGAAACGTCAAGAATTTCAAAAGTGACTCTCAGCGGTTCTACCTTACTATATTTTTATCATGATTCTGTATATGAAAAAAATTGTTTGCTTTAATTTTTGAAAACAGAAACATTGTTTTCAAAGTATCAAGGAACTTGAACTACTTTATACATATGTAAAGAAATGAAATGTTGATTACTCATTTTACTCGAAATGTTGATTAATCATAAAGCATTTTACTCAAATATTTTTGTTTTTGGTTAATCAAAAATCTTGATTACTCGAGTAACTGAACTTTTGAGTAATCATAATTTCCAATTAATCGAATAATTGAGTTATTTACTTTATGATTAATTAAAATTTTGAGTAATCAATTAATCGCACAGCCCTACTCTAAACCTGTTTGATAGGCCTTGAATTAAACAAAAAATGTGATATAATTCATATGAAGAAAGTAATATTCACAAAATATTTTTACTTATGAAAAATCTAACAAAATATAGGAAACGCATCGTCTTTAAAAACTGCTCCGCATATTGGACATAGCGCTTTTGTATGAATTTTTTCTGCATGCTTTTTAATATGTTGTTAAAAACATTGCTGGAAAACCTTAAAATGTTTGCATGGAGCCATGTCGCAATAAACAGATGAAGTAATAAAACGGCTTTCTCGCTTTATTTTCTGAAATTCGGCTGCCTTATAGTCACATTTTATAGTCAAATTTTCAAATAAAGCAGTGGCACCTGGTAAATTCCACTATGGGTGGGATGCAGCATGCAATAACACCATACACAATAATTCCCATTACTTGGACATTAAAAAGTAGTTTCAGAAGTGAACTAGTGTTATTTCATCATTTTTCCTTTTTCTAAACGGTTATAATGCCACCAATGTGAAAGGAGGGGAGGGGTGGGGGACGCGAGCGCGACGTCGTACGCGGCGCGGGGTGGCGACAAGCGTCATACTGAATTTTTTTTTAAGGCCACTTTGCACTCCCTTATTCCCTTAGCTAGCGCCATAGTTTATGGGTCTTTATCCATTTCCTCAAACGCAATAGCGATCCTCTCTTGATTGCCTACAAGTACGTCCAGTAGTCAAACGAACAAAAAAATTCTTACTGACTATAGGACAATGTTGCTTAGTTAGTATTTAAAGATAATCTAATAATAGGCTGCGCACAGTTCTAAAAGGCTGAGAGAGCTCCAAATAAGGAACCTCGTTTAGCTCAGATAGAGCTCTATGCAAAGGAGCAAATTTGATATCATTGTATTTTGGAATTCTTACATAAAATGTTGAGACCCGACGTAAATTTCGAATAGAAACATTGAAAGGCAATCGTTCCAAAAGGGTAGGACAGTTGACTGAATTATTTAGAATGTTAACTACAAAATTACAGGCAAGAAACGCAAACCTACTATGCAGAGGCTTTAAGTTTAAAAGCTGACAACGCGATTCATAAGATGGTACTGGTTCACTAAAGTTCAAGGAACGGAGTGAATATTTTATGAAAGTTTTTTGAATACGTTCTATGCGTCTAATATGCGTAACATGGTACGGTCTCCAAATGACGGCAGCGTACTCAAGTCTAGATCTTACGAAAGAGATGAACAAAATATTCAGAGTATACGGGTCGGAAAAGGATAGACTGTTACGCCGAACAAAAGCCAGCATAGCATAAGATTTCGATAAAATGTAATTGATATGCGTAACGAAACTTAGTTTCGTGTCAAAAAATACCCCCAAATCCTTAACTTCAGCAACAGTATTTAGAGAGAATCCCGAAATATAATAACTCGTGGGTAACGGAATTAACTTTCTAGTGAAAGTAACATGAGAACATTTATTTACATTCACAGACAGACGATTTCACGTACACCAAGAGTTTAGCTTATCAAGCTCCGCTTGAAGAACAATGGAATCATGCACGTCCCTAATTGTGGAGTATATCTTGAGGTCGTCCGCATATAATAGAAATCTAGATGACGAGAAGCAAGAACCGACGTCATTAATGAATAAGATAAACAGCAGAGGTCCCAAAATGCTCCCTTGAGGAACCCCTTACGCAATAAATGGCTCGGAAGAAAAGTTATCGAAAGCAACAACACAATGCCTTTCACTGAGGTAGGATTTAATCCACTCAAGGAAGACCGAATAAAAGCCAACCTTACTTAATTTAGCTACTAAAACCTTGTGGGAGACTCTATCGAACGCTTTCGAGAAGTCTGTATAAATTGTATCGACTTGATGACCTTCTAGAAAGGCAGCATAACAGTCTTCCGTGAAAACCACTAGATTGGAAACTGTTGATCTACCTCTGACAAAACCATGTTGGTTTTGGCAAATCAAACTATTAGTAGCAAATAATAATTTCTCTTTAACGATGCACTCAAAAATTTTGGATACTGTGGACAATTTCGAAAGCGGTCTATAATTGGCGACGTTATTTTTATAACCGCTTTTGAAAATTGGTGTTACGGAGGCCCTTTTCCAGTCAACAATAAACTCACCGGATGATAATGACTTTTTGAAAATTAATGTTAAAGGTTCAATAAATGAAGGACATCGTTTAAAGAGAATAGCTGAAAGACCGTCAACATCCATTTTTTTTTTATTTTTTTAAGGATTCGATGCTAACGTCAAAGTGAGCGAACCAAAAGCAAAAACTGAGTCAGAGATGGAACTACTATCAATAAAAGGATCAGAATCCGCAATAAAATTGGAGCGAAAAAACTCCGCGAAGAGGTTCGCAGCTTCCTCCGGAGACTCCAGCTTTCAATTATGACAAATATATCATATTCTAAATGCGAGCTTAGCCTGCGAACCAATTCCGCTTTAGTTCTCATACCGGATACGTTGTGAAAGTAAATTTTCAACGAATTAAAAGATGGATAAGTAGATTTCCCCACTGTTAAGTTTGCGCTGACTGACCTCCTTTCCGTTGAAAAAACCGAAAAGGGCGCACGGTGGCATTAGCAGGCCAGATCTCAGGCAAGAGAAGCTTGTCGTAAACTTTATCACTTACACCCAATTAAAAGTTAACCCTTTTTAACGAGTCAGTATGTGCATCTTTCTTAACGAGTTTATAGCAGGCTAAAAGTTGTTTATCAATCCCAGAGTGTCTCACAACATAGTCCACAATATCACTAGATTCGACCAATGGCATAAAAGACGATAAGTGGAGCCACTTCAACTGATCAGCAACCTTCAGATATGCGAGAAGAAAAAATTGTTGGTTTGAGAAAAAAATTTACCAAAAGAAGAATAATCTACATTTTCTTCAACTTTCGCCAGTCGGGTATTTGTCTCCCTTTAGGCGTTGACGAGTTCCCTCATTGTCTTCAGAATATATAGAAAAAAACAGAATAAGTTAATGATACATGTATGTATTATAAATAAAATTATGATTAAATATATAAATTTATAAATATAAATTTTCCTTACCGTTTTGCACCGAGGACTCGGGAATATGGCCATGTACGGCGTCATAGCTAATTCTTGGCAAAATATCTAAAAAATATAAGTTAGGAAATATATTTGCGGTTTTGTTTTATACTTTGTTTACTTGCCGTTTTCCTCTTGAGTACCCTCAAAAAAGTTTCCCGAATGATTCATGTATTAAGAATAGTAATTTAATTATTATTAAATTTTATTATGCAATGTTATGTTGTGTTTATGATCAACAAAAAATGAAATGTGCTGGTTAGTGTGAAAACTCGTTAAATAGATGGTATAGCAGAGGTCTGAGAAGAAACTTGTCACCAATAGGTATACAAAAGTATTTAAACTCAATCTCTGACATCGTAACTACTGTGGTTCAAATCACTGGCAACAACTATACCTAGACCATTAAATGACTGTAAAGGTTGCTCGAAGTAGTTTTCAGTAACATTGAAACTTTTACACACATAATTTTCAGAATTCATTTGGGCAATTACTTTCATGGGTCCTGTTTTTTTACTGAAACCAAAACTGTCTTTCCCTTTCTTATGGTCAATACTGAAGCACCCTAATTTAGAAGAACCCTTCAAAACTGACGTAAGACTTAGTCTTTCTTGGAGCCTCAGAAATATCTGCTGCAAAATTTTGTTAGGCTTCTTGATCACTTTTTTAAAATGCTGTATATAATTCTCAAATTTGTAGGCAGAAAAAGAATCTAGTGGGCCAAATTGTTTGACACAATCCATTAAATGGAGAAGTCCATGGACATTAAAGCTAACTAGCTCGTCACCATATAATGTGCCAAAAAATTTTACAAAATCTTCCAATCCTTTTTGTGAAATATCTGTCTCTCTTTGAAGCGATCCCTCTTTGGACAGAAGTCTTGTACCACTATGCAATAATAAGAAGTGGTAATATCGATCATTACTTATAGAACCATTCAAAACGAAAATACCCGTATATAGCAAAAATTGTCTAAACTCAGTAGATTTCCATATATATATATCTTCCAAAGTTCTAGGTACTCGACAAAATTCTGATGGAACAAACTCCGCGACAAAATTAAGTTTCTTATTAAGGTTATTTACATTCCATTTATTGATTAAAAGTTTAAGAAATTTTTTAGGGACCCCCAGATCAACCAAATGCATGCTATCCAACGGAAATTGTGAAACCATTCCAAAACCTGATTAATACTCATTTCGTTTTAATTGGTCTCATTTTCGTTTTAATTGGTCTACGCGATGAGAAGGATCGTGTCTTAGTTTAAATGTGATGTCTGACCTTAAAAATCCAACTTCTTTCAAAAAACACACCCTATTATTTTTATATAAACCCCTCTGATCGCATTTCGGACAACCATTTTTTGCATTAAGAGAAACGACACCTGTCACATATGCCCTGGCTGGAGAGTCACAAACAAAGAGACGAACATTGAACCGCAATATATTTTGGTTAAACCCCACTTTGATGCCATTTTCTTGAAGTAATTTTATTTCTTCACAAAAGTTTGCCATAAAGTTATCTATATTCTCAGGTTTCTTAAAACCGGAAAAAACAGCCGATCATGAAAGGACTAGTACAAGGAAATCCAACAATTGCACCAAGAAGAGGCCACAAGACTCTATTTGAACTATTAAACACTTTTAAACCATCTAGACCTACATCGATTGAAGCTTCTTCTTTTTCATCTAAAAATTCGAAAGACGATGAACGAAAATATTTTTGGATACCTAAATATAAAAATTCTCCACTGGGAATGTTTGAAATTTGCATTTTTGCCACATAAAAGTAAACCATTGAAAATTGTTGAAATCGGACTAAAATTACGGCCGCTTTTCATATAACGGTAAATTTCAGAAATGCTTGAAATTTCAATATTTTGAAATTTAAGGACGCTAGTTTACTTAAAATTTATACACGCCGGCTTATCATGTAGCGGTAGCTTTCTGAAAGGTGGAAAACATATATTTAATACTTGCGCCGGGTATTTAATGTTCGGCTCCGCCCGAACTTAGACTTTCTTACTTGTTCACTCTAACGTCAGTAATTCAAAAATGATTTGAAAAATTCAGAGAAGTGTGCTTAGAGAAGAAGTATGGGTATAAAATTAATGAGGAAATCCTGTAGAATTTAAATATATTTCTAGTGCAGAAGGGCTGGTAAATATTGAAAATGTCATTTTAAAATTTTATCCTTGAAATTTCGCAATATTTGTTGGAACTTCGTTCTTCTAACTTTGTCAGCTTAAAAATTACCTATTGGCCCTGGTGAATCCAAAAAATTTTAATTTTTTAAACTCTAAAGAAATTTCCTACTGCACTTGTTACCTACATATATTTTTATTCTACATTGCATTGAGTTTTTTAATATTCAAAATAAATCCTGCGGTCAGAGGTAAACAATAAAAACCCCACTTCAAATAAAAAAGTAAGTTTCAAACCTTGGTACAATAATTACAGGTATTGTCTTCCTAGAGAGTTTTGCTTCCCATCGATATTCGTGCTCCCTTATTTTCATGTTGACGCAGTTCAATGTTGATTCTTTTAATTTTATTTGGCTTTGCTTTTTGTTTTCGCTCAATTTAATTTTTATAATTTGTCGAAACAGAAGAAAAAACGTTCGAAATGAAGTGAGGCATACAAATTTTGAATTTATTTACAAGTAAATGTTTCTTTCCCGGCTTTTGCAAATTGAATAAGTTCTCTGTAAGATGGTTTGTTGAAAAAAATACGTGAACATATACATATGGTATATGGGGTATGGAAAAAGGGATATTTCCAGCAGTAAGCGTTTTAGTGTGGTCAACAATGATATCTTTTACATAAGGCAAGTCGGTATATGTGACAATAATGGAAGACAATACGTGTAGTTATTGTACCATGGTTTCAAACCCATTTATTTATTATTTATTTCATAGTAGGAGAGCTTCTCAAACAATATAGAAGCAATTTTTCCGATTCTAGTTGTTGAAAAGTAATGAATTTTTAAATCCCGGCACTAATACGGGGATGCCGGGAATGCGACAACGCCATCCCGAAAATCCCGGGATCGGAAAAAGCGAAAAAATTAACATCCCTAATTTGCGTACAATTTGTTAGTGTAGTTCTTGTTTTGGCCTGCCGCTACCACCTTGTATAAATTCGCATTGGCTTAGTCTGAAATTCAAAGAAAGCAAGATGCAGTTTTATAGCTCATAAAATTTTAGTATAATACATATTTTTTTCTTTTGCAAACTTGCACTTTGTTATAGCAAAATTTTATGAGCTATAAAACTGCATACCCAAAAATGTTCTGAATGTTTTATTTCCATAGTGGAGGAAAACTCTATGAGTATCGATGCTTCGATGTACGCCCTCCGATACATCGACTAATATCGATGTAAGTTTCGATGCATTGATGTGAGAAAAAACATCGATGTATTTTTGGCACTGACATCCCTAATGCTTATATTCCACAGACGACGGAATTTTCTCCCGCTGAGTATGTTTGGGAGGAATGGACGATAAACTGGTTTTCCAATGGTTCGAAGGAGATCAATTGCCGAAACCCATCGATGATATAGCAATCAATTTACAAAAAGATCTAGGTATTATAAAAACACATGCACAATTATATACAGTAGTGTTTAAATCAACCAAATTCATAATGATATTTTTTCTCATTTATGCTTATTTTTTATTTTTCGAGTTCTGGTACATACAATAATGTGCAAGTTTTTAGTGGCTAAATACCACCGTAAATTTTATATATTTTTTTTTTTGCAAAAGTGTTGGGGTTTTCTTCCATATGACCAGGTATATGTAATACTCCTATATTGGCAGTAAGAGCTAGTACCGTCCGAAAACATTACAGTACAGATACATATATCAACCCTGTGGGGAATAGTACATTTATACCCAGTACTGGTTCGCGACAAATCTCTTTTGCATGCAAACAACTGGCGAATTTAATATGGAGTCTAGTTAGACTCATCTTCTTTATAATGGTATCTAGTTTATCGTGAACAAATTTCAAATCAATCGATCCATAAATGTCTGAGATATACACTGCATACGTAAAAAGTTTAATGTTCTATAACGCCGAACTACAATTGATTGACACTTACCACGTTTATATGATGCTTCAATTCGTTCTAAGTCAAACCGTGTTATATGGACACACAAATGTAAACAAATTCTCTAATCGAATTGAAACTTTTAACCGTGCCACCATAAATCACATTTTGAATGCGAGTTAAGAGTTGTTGAATCGTGTTAAGAGTGCATATAAACAGGGAAGTTTTCCACACGGTTGTTTCATGCAACTCTGTATAAAGTAAACCATTTAAATAGTTCTTGAAATTACATTTATGCTAAGCTTTGTTATAAAATTAATAGCTAAGATAATTTTTACAAAGCGGTTTGAGTATTTAATTATTATTTTTCAATGTTCATTATTTTCAAGAATTGACACATGTATTAACAGGGTTGCATCGGGATAAACTCTGTTTGAAAGTGTGTTTGATCGACTCATTTCTTGTGTTGCATATAAACACTTGCATTTCAAACGAGCTACGCTGACACGAGTTAATTCGATACCGCGTTTGATGCTATATAAACAAGGTAAATGTATAATTTTTCAAAACGCATCCGAAAAGTTATCCAAACTTCTGATGTCGCGAATGTGAAATTTTAGAAATCCGCGGATGCGAATGCGGATGCGGATGTTTAAAAGCTAACATCCGCGGATGCGAATGCGGATGTCAAGTATTTGTAAGAAATAATTTAGGTGTGTAAAGTAGGTGATTTAGGTAAATAAAAAATGGAAAGGTAGTTATTTTAAATAATGTTTTTTTTTACAAGCTTTTATTTAACTTGGTCATCGTGCGGAAATCGCGGAAATTTCCAATCGATTTTAAACTAACTTCCCGACAAGTTACAGACTTGAAATTTTCAGCATAGTTCCAATCACGATGACAATGCAATTTAAAATATAAACGAATTCCCTATATGGTCCAGGGGTCTTGATTCAAAGGCGGTCAAAAAATAGTAAGATTTATGGCTAACAGAGCGTGATTTGCCAAAGAACGTAAAACCACTATAAAATTGTTAAAGCTGCCGGCGGTAGTGTAGCAAAGCTATTTGTGGCAAATTCTAGATATCAAGTTAGTCTAGATATGAACCCCGCTGTAGGCATCATATCAATGATGTGGCCCCGCCAGAAGAAGTTAAATATTGCGCCTAAATATATGCACCATTTACATATGCTAAATGGACGACACGCCATTTCTTTAAACTAAATTAACTGCTTCCATATGTACATACGTATGTACATATGTATGTTTATACAAAACGCAAGCAAACATTTTGCTTGCAGTCTTCTGTTCTCTTTCATTGCTAGTTGAATTATTTTAATATCTATTGCAAAATTTTGTACATAAAATAAAATAAAGCATTTTAATATATAAAACTTTTATAAATGGACTAAAAATTAGAAAATAATATTACTTAGTCCCATAGAATTTGTATAGATTTTGATTTTGAAATTTTAGCAGAAGTCATTATAAACCATTTATGAGATTGTAAATAAAATGCGTGGGCGCATGTAATAGACATGAATTGATATGAAGGGTAATATATGTATGTATGAATATGGATATATGAAATGAGGAAATTTCAGGTCTATGCTATGTAGTTTGACTTCTTCTCTTCTTTATTGGCGCTGTAACCGCCTGAGCGATTTTGGCCGAGTCCAAAACAGCACGCCAGGCATTTCTCTTCTGTGCTAACTGACGCCAATTGGAAATGCCAAGTGAAGTCAAGTCCTTCTCCACCTGGTCTTTCCAACGCAAAGGAGGCCTTCCTCTTCCTCTGTTACCAGCATCGCGGCCCGCTTTGAATATTTTCAGAGGAGGAGCGTTTCTGTCCGTTCGAACGACATGGCCAAGCCAGCGGAGCCGCTGAATTTTAATTCGCTGCACTATGTCTATATCGTTGTAAAGCTCATACAGCTCATCGTTAAATCGTCTGCGATATTCGCCATCACCAACGCGTAAAGGTCCGTAAATCTTTCGCAGAATCTTTCTCTCGAAAACTCCAAGAGCCGCCTCATCAGATGCTTTCATTGTCCATGCTTCCGCGCCATACACCAGCACAGGCATGATGAGTGACTTATAGAGTGTGATCTTTGTACGACGAGAGAGGACTTTACTTCTCAATTGCCTACTCAGCCCAAAGTAGCACTTGTTGGCAAGAGTGATTCTCCGTTGTATTTCAAGGCTGACATTATTATTGGTGTTAATGCTGGTTCCAAAATAAACGAAGACGTCTACTTTATCAAACTTGTAACTGTCAACAGAGACGTGGGTGCCAAGACGCGTATGCTCTGACTGTTTGTGTGATGACAGAACAGACGTAGCTTGTACCGTAGTTTTTTACCGATAGTATCGATGTCGTCAGCATACGCCAGCAATTGTACGCTCTTGTAAATTATTGTGCCTGAGCGGTTCAGTTCTGCGGCTCTTATTATCTTCTCCAACATCAGTTTAAAGAAATCACACGAAAGGGAGTCCCCTTGTCTGAAACCTCGTTTGGTATCAAACGGCTCGGAGAGGTCCTTGCCTATTCTGACGGAGCTGGTGGTATTGCTCACCGTCATTTTACACAGCCGTATTAGGTTCGCGGGGATACCTAATTCAAACATCGTGGCATAAAGGCGACTTGTCTTCGTGCTGTCGAAAGGGGCTTTGAAATCGACAAATAGATAATGTGTGTCGATCCTATTCTCGCGGGTCTTTTCCAAGATTTGGCGTATTGTGAATACCTGATCTATGGTGGATTTTCCAGGCCTAAAGCCACACTGATAAGGTCCAATTAGCTCGTTGACGGTGGGCTTCAGTCTTTCGCACAATACACTCGATAAGACCTTATAACCTATGCTTAGAAGGCTGATTCCGCGGTAGTTGGCGCGTATAGCGGGGTCGCCTTTCTTGTGGATTGGGCAGAGCACATTTAAATTCCAGTCGTCGCGCATGCGTTCATCAGACCATATTCTGCATACGAGCTGATGCATGCACCTCATCAGCTCCTCGCCGCCGCACTTGAATGGCTTGGCTGGCAGGCCGTCAGCTCCAGCAGCTTTGTTGTTTTTCAGCCGCGTAATCGCTATTCGTACCTCGTCATAGTCGGCCGGGGACTCGGGTTCGTCTTCTTCACTACTTTCAGCGCTGCTGCCATTCAGTAGGTTGTAAAAGTGTTCCCTCCACAATTTAAGTATATTCTGGACATCGGTCACTAGGTCGCCATTGTTGTTCTTACAGGAGTTCGCCCCGGTCTTGAAACCTTCCGTAAGTCGCATAACCCTCTGGTAGAATTTTCGGGCGTTCTTCCTGTCGGCCAGCATCTCAAGCTCTTCGCACTCACGTATTTCGGTCTCTCTCTTCATATTGCGGCAAATACGACTCGCCTCCTTCTTCAGTTCCCTATAACGGTCCCACATGGCTCTCTGCGGATTCTTGACATTCCTAATCGTACCAGTTGTTCTTTCGGGCTCGCTGAAATCCAACTACTTCTTCGGCGGTGGTACTTAATGATCGGGAAATGTGGTTCTACTGCTCGCGTATGTCAGATTGTTGAAGAGTGCTCTCAGGGAGCAGGTGTGTGAGTCGAGTGGCGAATAAATTGGCCGTCTGTTGTGATTGCAGCTTTTCGACGTTAAGCTTTCCTTGCATTGTTAGGCGCACATTTTTTGCTGCACAGAGGCGGGTGCGTATCTTGGCTACAACAAGACGTGGTCAGAGTCGATGTTTGGCCCTCGGAGTGTACGTACACTTGAAGCATGCCTTCCGTCTATCACGACATGATCAATTTGGTTTCTCGTTTTTCGATCTGGAGACAGCCATGTAGGTGTTCTTATGCTGTAACCTAGTACTACATATTACCATGTTTCGGGCCCCGGCGAAGTCGATCAGCCTCAGTCCGTTATCGGATGTTTCGTTGTGGAGGCTGAATTTTCCGACAGTGGCGCCAAAGATCCCTTCCTTGCCCACCTTGGCATTAAAATCACCAAGCACGATGTTGACATCGTGTCGGGGGCAGCGCTCATATGTACGTTCCAAGCGCTCCTAGAAGAGATCCTCGGACGCCTCATCATTCTCTTCCGTCGGGGCATGGGCGCAGATGAGCGAGATGTTGAAGAATCTAGCTTTGTTGCGGATTGTGGCTAGACGTTCGTCCACCGGGGTGAACGCCAGTACTCGGCAACGGAGTCTCTCTCCTACCACGAATCCAACACCGAATTTGCGCTCCTTTACGTGGGAACCGTAGTAGACGTCGCAAGGCTTCACGCTTACTTTTCATTGTCCCGTCCATCGCATTTGTTGCATGGCGGTGATGTCAGCCTTTGTCTTCCCGAGGATATCAACCAGCTGGGCAGAGGCACCTTTCCCCATTAAGGGTCCGGATATTCCAGGTGCATACCCTTAAATCATAGTCCTTTATACGTTTGCCGTGGTCGTCATCAGAAAAAGGGGGTCTCACCCGAGGTTGTTTTTTCTTTTTCATTGGGCGGGGTTTTAACGTGGCGGGACCCAAACCCAGCGCACGCAAAGTTTTACGCCTTCTCACTTTAGCTCGCTCCCAAACGGGTGTTTGGTTGCTACCCAGAGGATACGTGGATATAAATATCCGGACGTTGTGAGCTGCGATTTGAACCGTACGCACAAGAATCGCTTCTGGCCACTCCCAGGTGAATGGCAGTCAAAAGTTTTCCACTTCTGCATAGTTTGACTATTGTCAATTAAATCGAATGCTTTGTATTGCATGCGCTTCACGTTTTTCGTTTTCAATCTCATAAATGGTTTATAATGACTTTTGCTAAAATTTCAAAATCAACAACGGGCCCTTAGCTTAGATGAAAATGCTTCAGTTTAAGATAGACTTTACATATAAAGAACTTTTCTATTTAAATCAACAAAATAAAATTTGTATAAGAGCTGTTTTCATTATAAAGGTTTGCTCAAGCAGCAGCGGTATGGTACAGCGCGGTGTAACTCCCCTACAAGAACTGTGTGATGGAAACTAACACATTCTCATTTACCTTACTAACACATTTACTAACTTTGCGTTGGTTAAAAAGAGACAACTAAATAATGCCATACGTCGGAGGAAGACGGAACACAAATGTTTACATCAGATCTTTCACACTGCCCTTTAGAATTTGATAGAAACTTGTAGGCAACCAGTGACAGAAATCTCTATCAGTCTTGCCACTCAAATGATTTGTCAAATTATAGTCACAGTTCTTGCAGGGTCCATATGGCATATTTGCTCATGTATGGATATACATATATACATTTGTATATAGTTAACTTACATACATACCCAGTAGAAATTCTATGCATACAACATCGCTGTTGGTGGCGTGAGCTTGCTCCTTGCTATACATGTGTGTGTATAAATTTGAAAATAATTTGCAAGAATCTCCACATATACAACAAACATACAACCTAAATGGCACTTGGCTTTAAATTTTAACATTTTCGCAGCTCCCTATGTTTATCTTCATCTAAAGCAGGGATCAAAAGATTTGTACATTTTAACAGTTACAGAGTGGTGTTGTTGAAAGTTATTATTGAGCTAAACTCATTATTTCTAGACAACACCACTCTGTGACTGCCAAAATGTACAAATCTGTACAAATGCACAAATCGTGCGATCCCTGCTTAGCAGCTTCTTTACAGCGTATTCACTACTGCTAGTGATAGCAGAGCGTAATTTGCCGGCGCAACTATGTAGGATGGTTCTAGGCAGTGGTATGATAGATTCTATTGTGAATTCCTTGGTAAGATAAAATACCGGAAATTAGTGTGAATAATTCAGCTGTTAACTTTGGGATATTTCTATACGAGTTTCTGTAGAGCACCTACCGGGTGTGTGGTTTGTACTTGATATGAATGCTTAAATTTACAGCCCTATTCTGTTACCCTCACAAAAATCACCACACTCACTATTGTGAGGTTTCTGACTATTGTGAAGATATCCCTATGCTGGCGTAAATTCAAAAGCCCATGCGCTCACAATTGTCGGGAAATTTATGATGTACAAATGAGACCCTCACAAGAGAAAAATAGCCGTTTTTTATTGAGCAATTGAATAATGTTCTGTTAATTTTCGTTCGCTATCAGTGTCTGTGTTAAGTTTTTTTTTAAACTAAAAGTATATTCAGTAATGGCGGAGTTATTGCTTATTTTTGCGGCAGTTTCGGAAGAGTTAGAGCAGGCATAGGATCTCATTTCCATACAAACTTTTGCTCCAAGTTGTGGATTGCAAACTGTGTGAAGTACTGGAGGTACTCCTGCTTTGTTATTTCTTTTTAAATTCGCCTAGAAAATAAATAAAATCAGTAATTATCAAAAAAATAAACAAATTGCAAAAATATTTACTTTTCCTGTTGTTCAGCATCCGTCTTTTGTATTTATTTTATTTACAAAACAGCTGTTAGACAGCAAAATGCTTTTCACCACGTGTGGTGCTTTTGTTGAGCTTTTTTCTTGTGAGGTGTGGCTAGAATATCCTCACGAAATAGGCCTCACAAGAAATCTCACAAAGTTTTGCTCACAACTCAGTTGTGAGGTTTTATTAGAATAGGACTGTTAATAACACACCGATTTGTTTCTGATTATGCTCCTAATTCGTGTCACATTGGGCGCGTTCATATTGTCTAACCGTAGACTGTTTGTCCTAGAAACGCACAGTTGAGTAGTTCCGCTCAGTTCAACAGGTGCCAACTTTCCGCCATTTTTCCATCGTACAATTTTTTCGCTACCTGGACTCAACGTGTTTTGCTCAGCCTAAACAGATGATCGAAAAGATTTACGCCGCTTATATTAAATGTACTACGCTCAGCCCTTAATAAAAATATTATGTCCTGGTTATATAAAATAAAACTAAAAAGTTCAAAATAAAATAATGTAACAAATTATTTTAAAAAAACAAGCTTTTACTTAACATGTACAATCAAAGGAATAAAGTAAAGTAGTGTATTAAAAGATTTTTTAGCAAGAAAATTTTGTCAAAACTGCACTAAAATTAATAAAATAAAATAAGTTAAGGTCTCGTCAAAGTTACTAAAAGCCAGTTAGAGAAAGGAGTTACTCAAACTCTGATGAAATTACTAACAATTTGTACTAATTTACTTTGTTTTTAAAAAAGCAATAAATAATAACTCCTCTCTGAGAATTGCATCGGCGCTACAAATGTCGGATGTATCCTCCTGTCTTTCATCTTCACAATCCAACATCATGAAAAGATCGTTGTTTAAACACCGTTATTTTCCATAGAATTCTTCATTCTCATTCTGTTGGTTGTTTCAGAATTTGGAGAACCCGTATCATCATCAGCGATTTTCGATTTCAGTTTTTGTAATTCATTTTTAGTCCTTTCTTCTGTGACTGGTTTGAAAAATGTGTGCTTATAGCGAGGTTGTAAATAGGTGGATATGATTTTCTGGGAATGAAAATTTCGAAGAAAATTCTGTTTGAAAGTCGTGGCTGCCAGCCGAATTAGTTTAAAATCTTGTTATTTTGTTAAAAAGGAACCCCGTTTTTTATAATAATTTGAATTATTGGAATCATGGATGAAGGTCTCAGATCTGCTTAGTTCCCGGGTGACTTTTTGAAATGGTTCACCTGTAATGAATAGCTTCTAATTAGTTTTTTTTTTTATCAGCTGAGATCGACTTTTTCTAATTGCAGTAAGTCACAATTACATACTCACCGCTGTCAGTACCATATCAAATCCGTTTTGTTTTTTTCATTCCATGTGGTCAATGTGCTTTGATATTTTGAGGCAAATGTACGCAAATTTTCTACATATCGTTAATATAATACTGATAGGGTGCATTTCACATTGTGGCTGAAATGCAAAAAAGGCACAACTAACTAAAATCTTGGTATTGCATAAAACCATGTGGGGACTTATGATTCGATGAAATGCATCATAATCAATCAAACAGTGAATTTGTGCGTTCCAAGTCCCACTCCTCAATAGATATTAAATTCGCCTTGAAAGGATTCTTATTTGATTTGTTGTTTTCGAGCACACAAAGGAGTATTTGCGTAGTAAAAACAGTGTTTTTCTGCTAAGTAATAAAAGAAAACACGGAACTTAATCATAATAAGCCGTCTTATGAAAAAAAAAATATTATTACACTTATGTAGAAAAAAACTAGCGATGCATCCAGTTTTTTAATGTTCGATAGTTACATAATTCTTACCTAATGAAAGGTTATCTTTTCCCGCGCAAATTGTCCATTCTCGTTATAGCTAGACGTTGAACATTTCCGCTGGAAATACCTATCTACGGATCTTACTCTTTGACTTTAAATTACAAAAGAGGGGGATTTAGGGGACAGTTTTAACGTAGCATCTCCACAGGCCAAAGATATTAGCTAAAATTTTTATTTTGTTTGCCAGTTATACGTTTCATCAATGCACTTGCACAATATTCGCATTCGTAAAAGCTCCGCATTGATTATTGCGAATGCGAATGCGAATGTTAAAATTAATACGGAAGCTCCGCGGTTGCGAATGCGAATATTCGCCAGAGTAATCAGCGCATCAGAAACAAAGTTTATGCTTCGTAGTTACCATTGGTATTTTAAAAATGGAAAATTCCGTTTTATTAAATATTCAAAACCGACCCTTAGGACCGTTTTTTCAATGTCTGGTTATCACTAGCTCACTGTTAAACGTCATTATCGAAATGTTCGACATTTTACCTCCGGTTTGTGTTAACCGGATATCGAACGGCCCATAGTCAATTGCTGTCGTATAGTGTGAAACTCTCTGCAGTGCGTTTGCGATTCAGTTGCAGCATTCTACGCAAAAATTTGTTACCTAATCAAATAATTTGGTGTTAAAGACATAAATCTGGAAAGTGCTCTAGCAACGTTATAAAAATTTTAATTTTCTGTGCATTATGTGCATATGTAAGGACATACATACATATCGTCGATGTTTTTGCAAAACCGCCCATCGACCAATTGCAAAACCGACTATCTTACGGCACTCAAATTTTACAGGAGAGCGAAAAAACGGGTTTTCTTTGAAGGCATTGCCCTAAGAGGCGGTATTTTCACTAGCTATTATTTTACAAAATGTTGTTTTAATAACGATTCTACGATTCTTATGCATAAATCTCGATGCTTGGAGTTCAGGGCTACCAATTCTCGTTTTTGTCACAATTGGGATTTTGGCAACTTTGCAACTGGTCGATGGGCAGTTTTGCAAAAACATCGACGATATATATGTAGTTAACTTACACAGAAGGCTATATATAAGTGTGTATAAGTTTCCAAATAATTTGCAAAAATCTCTAGATATAGAACAAACATAAAACCTAAATGATGCACTCCTCTTAGCTGTAAATTTTTACGTTTTCGCAGCTCCCTATGTTTATCTTCATCTTAAAACTTAAACAGACAGCAGCGTTTATCCGGATTAACTCGGACTTAATCACGATCAACTGCAGTTAATTCCCGAGTTGATCCGGATCAACGCTTCCATCTGTTTATGCTTTTAAGCAGGGATCACACGATTTGTACAGATTTGTAAATTTGGGCAGGTACAGAGTGGTGTTGTTCGGAAATTCTTTTATTGAGCTGAACTCAAATTTCTAAACAATACCACTCTGGGACTGCCAAAATGTACAAGTGTACAAATCGAATATCTTCGCTTAACAGCTTCTTTACAACGTTTTCACTACTGCTAGTGATAGCAAAGAGTAATTTTCGGGCGCAACTATGTAGTATAGTTTTAAGCACTGGTATGATAGATTCTATTGTGACTTCTTTGGTAAGATAAAACACCGGAAATTAGTTTGAATGAATCAGCTGTTAATCTTATGATATTTCTATAGGAATTTCTGTAGAGCACGTACCGGGTGTGTGGTTTGCACTTGAGGTGAATGCTTAAATTAAATAAGACACCGAATTGTTTCGTGATACATTGGGCGCTTTCATAAGACTTTCATAGCTATTGTCTAACCGTTGACTGTTTGTCCTAGAAACGCACAGTTGAGATAGTTCCGCTCAGTTTAACATTTGCCAACTTTCCGCCATTTTTTCCATGGCAAAATATTTTCGCTACCTGAACTCAACGTGTTTTGCTCAGCCTAAACAGATGATCGAAAAGATTTACGCCGCTTATATTAAATGTACTATGTTCATAATAAAAATATTATGCCCGGGTTATATAAAACAAAACTAAGCAGTTCAATATAAAATATTGTAAAATACATTTTTTAAAAACAAGCTTTTCTTTAACATTTACAATCAAAGGAATAAAATAAAATGGTTTAACAAAAGATTTTTTGGCAAGAAAATTTTGTTAAAACTGCACTTAAATTAATAAAATAAAATAAGTTAAGCTTTCGTAGTTATTATACATATGGGCTATTCCACCGTCACGGGCGGACAGACAATATGGTCTTTCTTGTTTAAATTTAAGTATAAAGTAATAAACGATTCCATTTTTTGATACACCTAATTGACTATTATATCAGTTATTACAAAATATGAAAAAAAGCATACTTTTATATGGAAAAAATCGGAGTTATTTTTTCTGTCACGGGTGGGACAAAAAACGAACCTACTTTTTGGAGCAGATATATTTTACGGAAACTCTGCGAATTTAACTCGCTTTTCTGTGTGACTTGAACTTGATGTCTTATAATAAAGCATAGAACCGCGAATACAAACAAAGCAAAAAATACAACAAAAAATTATTGCTTTATTATCAAAATAGTCCGAAATGCCACAGTTACGGGCAGGGATAAAATTTAAAAATTTCAAAATGTGCATAATGAACTTCAAAAAAGTTCCGAAAAGAAGATGAAAGTGCCACAAAATTAAAATATCTTTTTTTAAGGTCTTTTAAGAACAATATATTTTTAGAAATAGTATTTTTAAAATACACTGAGGCAATATAATAATTATGAATTAACCAAATTATTACAGTAAATCACTTTGATGACATAAATACATACTATAATAACACAGCATTCTAATTACGAAGGGGAAATACACAGAAATATAGCTATTCTGACGTGTTTACACATATATGTACCTATATGCGAAATAATGGCGTTGAGACATTTTGACCAGTTTCACCACTTGATAATTTTTTATTTTTTATATAAAAGTCTAAGGCACTCCGCACTTTAAGCTCCTAATCACAGTAGTGTAATCGTTTCGGCATACTAAAGTAAAAAGCTTTTATGCCGAACCCATGTATTTCAATGAAGCTCTGTAGATTACGATTCAAAATCATTTTTGCGCCTAATCTTAAAAGCTTCATGAATCGAAGTGCCCAACACTGTAAGGCGCTCGCAGTTTTGAAATCGTCATTTGTTTATTTTTTGGGTTTGAAATAAAATTTATTTGTCAATTCAATAGAAAATAATTGGAAATGAGCGATTTCGTGCTTAAATTCGTGCAAATTGCATTAAACCACAAGCGTTTATGCAATATTTCGGAGCAGAAATATTTGCGGAAGTGCGTGTTGCGAAAGAACGGCCAAAAATTTGTTATGTGTAGAAAGTGTTTATTATGCAGTGCGTGCAAGTGTGCAGAAGTCGAGTCGTCGTGCATTCGTTTCGGTATGATGAAATGATTACTCTACTTTGATTAGGCGCGAGTGCCTAACTCATAATTTAACAAACACCATACATCTATGTATGTATCTACACAAATCGACATTTCAAACTTTGTACAAAAATTAAAAAAAAAAATCAGCAACATACTTTTAAATCAGAATTTTTAGAGAGACTCCAAGTCTACCATTTTACGCATTTTTCGATATAAAGTGTGTTCGAAAGTTTTTTAAATGGATGAAAATAAATTACACCGTCAGCAAAAAAAAAATTATCAAAAATCAACGGGATTTTGCAGAAACTTGCCCTTCCCGAAATTAGACCATAAAATTGAAAACTTAGAATCTTCCAAAAAGTTCTGAATCAAAAGTTTGTACCACGATTGTTTTATTAGGAAAAATTGAAAAAGCGATAAAGTCTTAGCGGTAGAAGTTATAGCAGCTATTTCGGAGATCACCACAGACTTCAGACTTATTTTTTTCTAGGCTTCAGTAAAACTGTCACTTACCACAAGGGTATAAAGGTAATGGGCGAGTTCATGCTTCCCCTGCGTCCACCTCAACAAACAAATAAAGCTTATCAGCCCTGTAAACCTTCCTCTAACAACTGTCCCACCCGTAGCTGTCATGGGTGGGACATTATTAACTGTTGAATTATTCTTATCTAACTATGTGGAAGCGAAAATGCAATTGTGGTAAACATTTGCAATGGATTTCTAACATTAAGTAACAAACACGAAACACAACCTAAACTTCTGTAATTAAATATAACAACTGTTGGCTTTTTTGTCATGGGTGGGACAAGACCAATATTGCTTAATAATAACTCATAACATAGATAAAGCACTCAAACAATTTAATATATAACACAATTTTATTAAAAGAAGGTGAGTTTTACTATATATTTTTCTTAGCAAACACTTGAATTATGAATCGAGTTGTTTTAACAACCGCTGGCCAGCAGCGAGGTAGAGATGATTTGGTGGATTGTTAGCGAATATGCTACTTCAGCTTAAGCACGACTATTTTCGAGTGGCAATTGGTCTACGAGAGAAAACATCAATAACAATGGAGATATTTGAACAATCTAGACAATGGACTAAAACATCTCGGACTCGCCCATCACTGGTCAATAGTGGTATTCACCTAAACTGATAACTTTATTAAGCAAATATTCTTATAAATTTAAGCTTTCTGTTACATGAACGCTACATACTTCGTTTACACTTGCGACAAAAGTCGTGTTGCCTTTTGTACTATATACTTGCACGAGGATTAACCCTTAATTAGGCACATAAAGAAAATCACACAATTAGTCGCATGGGGTCCTGAGTGACCTTAATAAGAGTATTAAAAATAAAATAATGTAAAAAAATATATTTTTAAAAACAAGCTTTTATTTAACATGAACAATCGAAGGAATAAAATAAAGTAGTGTAATAAAACCTTAACTTATTTTATTTTATTCATTTTAGTGCAGTTTTGACAAAATTTTCTTGCTAAAAAATCTTTTGTTACACTACTTTATTTTATTCCTTTGATTATACATGTTAAATAAAAGCTTGGTTTTAAAAAATATTTTTTTACATTATTTTATTTTGAACTTTTTAGTTTTATTTTATATAACCAGGACATAATATTTTTATTAAGGGCTGAGCGTAGTACATTTAATATAAGCGGCGTAAATCTTTTCGATCATCTGTTTAGGCTGAGCAAAACACGTTGAGTCCAGGTAGCGAAAAAATTGTTCGATAGAAAAAATGGCGGAAAGTTGGCAACTGTTGAACTGAGCGGAACTATTTACTCAACTGTACGTTTCTAGGACAAACAGTCTACGGCTTGAAAATATTAACGCGTCCAATGTGTCACGAATTAGGAACATAATCAGAAACAAATCGGTGCGTTATTTAATTTAAGCATTCAGATCAAGTACAAACCACACGCCCGGTACGTGATCTGCAGATATTCGTATAGATGTATCCCAAGGTTAACAGTTGATTTATTCAAACTAATTTCCGGTATTTTATCTTACCAAGGAATTCACAATAGAATCTATCACACCACTGCCTAAAACTATCCTACATAGTTGCACTGGCAAATTGCGTTCTGCTATCACTAGTAGTAAAGAAACACACTGTAAAGAAGCTGTTAAGAAGGGATCGCACGATTTCCAACTGTTTCGCTTTCCAACGGCGACTAAATTCCTGATGCAGGATTTTTAGTTTTTGCCAGTGATTTGTTAGGGATAGCGGTTCAGCAGATGGCTCTGGGATAGCCATGAGAAGGGCTCCTCGGAGAAAGTGGCTCGGAGTAAACACGAGCAGATCGGGGGGATCTTCGGACATAGGGGATAATGGTCTGGAGTTCAACACGGCCTCAATGCGTATAAGTAATGTGGTAAATTCTTCAAACGTATATTTGTGGCTGCCGGCTACTTTAATGAGGTGAGTTTGAAGCTCTTAACAGCGGACTCCCACAGACCACCCATATGGGGAGCATAGGGTGGAATGAATTGCCATTCAAAACCTAGAGTTTGGTATTTTTTAGATGTATCGGCCGCCCTACGAAGCGCGCAAATGCTGCTAAAAAGGCGCTTGTGGTTAAGTCTGAACAGACTTCCAAGTGAATTGCCTTTGCTGCAAAACAAACGAACACACAAGTGTGGTAGGGTGCGTTACGGGTTAAAGCAGCTTTTAACAAAAAAAGGGCCCGCGAAGTCAACACCTGTATTATGGAAAGGTACCGACAACGTAACTCTTTCTGGGGGAAAGGCTGCCATTATTTGAGAACATACGGTTTGTTTATGAATCGTGCAGTATTTACAGTGAAAGATACATTTTTTAATGTACGATTTCAAACGTGGAATAAAGAACTCTTGTTGAGACATGCGAACCATGAGAGATTTTTTTGCATGTAGGAGGGTGGTGTGGAGGAAATTGAGGTAAAGGGTACATATTCTAGAGTTTCATTGTAGCCCAAGCCAGAGTGCGCTAACCTACCATTTACCCGCATTGGAGCCTTTTTGTCAAGAAATGGGTTTAGCGATAACAAACTACTTTTCTTGTTGATGGGTCGAGTGGCAGATAATTGTGAGTATTCATCGCAATAATAACGTTTTTGGGCAACAATAATTAGTTTGGTTTTTGCGTATTTGATTTCAGTGTGGGTTAATAAGTCTTCGTTTTGGGGGGTCTTTCGACATTTTTGAATAAAGCGAAACATGTAGGCTATGATGCGCAGAGCTTTTTCAAACGAGGAAAATGCATATACTACATCTTCGGGCTTGCCACCATGAACAAATTTAATTTTTCGTTGTTCGGTTTCGTTGCACTTAGCCACGAGAAGTTGAGAAGTGGCTGGGTTAATACCATCGTGGCAGCGAAGGTATAAACAGGCACAATATGCTTCTTGAGACGCATCACAAAATCCATGGAGTTCTACATTGAATTTGGGTGAATATCCTGTCCATCGTGGGATTTCGATTTTTCTTAGGGATTGTAGATTTTCAACAAACGTTCTCCAAGCATGAAGCGAGGTGGGTTTTGCGCACTCATCCCAATCGGTACCTTCTTTCCAAAGGTCTTGCAGAAGAATTTTAGCTTTACCCATTATAGGGGATAGCCATCCTGCCGGGTCAAATAGTTTAGCAACCACAGAAAGGATCTGTCGTTTTGTTGCTGGGTATGGAGTTGCAAGAGAGTTAAATGTGTATCAAAACGAGTCCGATACTGCGTTCCACCGTATTCCCAGGCACTTTGTTGTGCTAGGGTCATCAAGTTTTAGACAATTTGAATCTAAAAGATTGCTTGGGGGGTATATTTTCTATGGTTTTAGAGTTGTTTGTCGTAATTTTTTTGAGAGGGAACCCAGCCGAGCCTAACACTTGAGTGAGTTGGGTGAGTGAGTTTTGGGCCATTTCCAGGTCATGTCCCCCAGAAAAAACATCGTCAACATATGATTCTTCTTTAAGAACTTTCGTACAAAATGGGAACTCGTGTGCAGAGTCGTCAGCTAGCTGGTGGACTGTTCTGATGGCTAAAAATGGGGCACAGTTCACCCCAAAGGTAACTGTTTTCAGCTTATAATCGCTTATTGGGTTTTCAGGGTACTTTCGGAATACGATTCGCTGAAAGCTTTAGTCTTTTTCGTTAACCCATATCTGGAGATACAGTTTTTTAATATCGCCGTTAAATACATACTTGTATAATCTCCAGTTGATTATCAACGTTGTGAGATCAGTTTGGAGAGTGGGACCGGTGTAAAGAACGTCATTGATCGAGTTTCCGGAGCTGGTAGCTTTGGAGTCATTGAAAAGTACTCGTACTTTAGTGGTTTTGCTTTCGGGTCGTAAAACCGCGTGATGTGGGAGGTAAAATGAGTAGTACTTTCCACTTTTAACTACTTCATGAGAAGCTGTGGGCTCCATGTGATTAAGTGTTCTATATTCTACGAGGACTTCAGAATATGTGGCCCAAATGTCCTCCTTTTCCAGATTTCGCTCCATACTGAGAAACTGGCACATACTGGAGTATCGAGAGTGTCCTAGAGCAACGGATTCCGGGAATTGGTTTTTAAATGGTAGCCGAACTTCTTTTCGGCTATCTGCTCATCTGATTGTAGTGGTCCTGTGTAACTTCTCACACATTTCATCTTCTTCCGAGAGATAAGGCGGGTCCGAGAGGTCTTCCTGTTCCCAGAACTTCTTTAGGAGTTCGCTTAGACAGTCTCCTGTGGTTTCTTCGACTCGTGTAGAAAATGATGTACCTTGGGCTTGGACTGGGCCGCTCAAGATCCATCCGGTATGTTATTTTGTGCTAACAATCCACCACTCACATTTTGTAGGCGTGGTACATATCTTTTTGGGCTAAGGCCACTGCCTGTCACCAGATCTATATTGCCTTGAGTAAAACAGGTGGGATCGGCAAGATCAAAGGAAGAGAATTGGGTAAGATTGATGTTACTCAACCTAAAGCCCGGAAGAAATTGAGTAAGTTGGGGCAGAGCTATGGCATGGTTTGTCCGTTGAGCATACTGTTATCAAATTTGATTTGAGTTTTGTATGATTTTACCTCCCATGCCAGATATCTCATAGTGGGCTCTTTTCGTAGGGAGTTTTAATAAATATTTCACTCTGGACGAAATGAATGTTTTTTCTGAGCCGGGGTCAATTAAAGCTCGTACTTTATAAACGTCTCCGAAGCGTAAAATGGGTACAATAGCGGTTGGAAGTAGATGTTTTCCCTACTGCTTGAGTGGTGAGCTTGAACGAATTCTTGTTCTTCTTCTTCTTGTTGTGTGAACTGCCGATTTTTTGGGTTTGGAGTTTGAATTAGAATTTGAGTCGGCGCTTAAATTTGAATTGGAGTTTAGAGTTTGGTTATTATTTATATGAAGCATTGAATGATGTGGTCTTTGGCATTAAACACAAGTAAAGCTACTTCCACATTCCCTTTAAGTGTGAGAAAATGCCACACAATTTTTACAGTAATTGCTCTCTTTGCTAAAGTTCAACCGCTCCTGAACTTATAGTGTTCTGAATTTAGTACAAGACTTAAGCGGGTGTGCGGGGACCGCTTTGCATAACTTTAATGAGCTGACGAATCTTTGCTCATTATGATAAGCACGCATTTTTGTAGTTTGGGTTCGAGTTAAGAGTTTGAGACTTAGCTGAGTTGAAATTAGGTTGAAAGCTTTGAAAATTTGGTTTTTGAGTGGAGTTTTAGGTTGAATAATGATTTAATTTCGTTTTGGCAGGTCTGTGAGTCTTTAATCTCTCCAATACTGCGTATCGACTGGTTAGGAATGAGCTCATTTCAGAGCAGAGTGGAAGATTTTTTCTCGATGAGAGAGATTGTTCCTAAAGAGCAAGGGTTTCTTCCGGAAGTTTTGAGGAAACAATTTGAGCACTTAAGATGGAGAGACAGTTATTTATCGTATTTTGGAGTTTTTGTAGGGAAGCACTATTTTCACTATTAACCAGCTGAAGAATAAATGATGCTTTGAGTTGGTTATCAACCAGAATTCTGGGGTGAGTTTGGGGTGTTTTATGTACACAGCTGTGAACATATCTCTAAATCCTGGCCATTCTTCGTATCCACCAAAGAAATCTTGGGTGTCACAAGGCGGTACTTGAAGATAAACGCCAGACGACTCTGCTTTATTTTCTGAGGTGGTTGGGTTATTTTTTTTAATTCTTTATCTCCTCTGGATCTCGAGGTTTCTCGCTTCTTTGATTCCGAAACCTGCTTTGGATCTGCTCCAAGAAGATCTTTGTTTCCTTCCATTTTAAAAAACGGTATTAAGTGAAGAGGGATGAGAAATTGGATTTTTAATAGAGCTAATTGATATATGTATGTAGAAAACAGTGATGTTGTAAATATATGTATATATGTACTTAGGTGAGTGCGGGATGTGCTTGAAAGTACATATATCAGTAAAAGAGATTTTTTTGTTTCAAGGGTTGGTGGGTACCCTAATGTAGCAAGATATATATGTATATAATAGCGGGAATTTGCGTGGAGTGCCTTTCTCTGTTTATGGAAGGCAAAAACTTCGATATGTAATACGTTTGCACAGCTTGCTTTATTCAATTTTATTATTTTATTGGACTTTTAACAAAATTATTATTTTATTTTTTTCAAAATGTGTCTAATTAAGTTCGAGACGAAAAATAACGTTTGTGTATATGTCCATATACATATGTACATATATGTATACATTAAAGACCAGCGCAAGTATATTTGCCGCATTAAGTTCAGTAAGTACTCCATGCATTGTACTCTACTTACAGCCCATTGTTACTCCTTTTCCGCATAAATACACCACTTGGCGTTGAGAGAGCAAATACATTACCTGCTTGCTATTACTCCCATAGTTGCCAACTTGGTGCTTTAAGAACTAGATATAGTGCTTTTTGAAAATTAGAACGCCAAAAATGGTTTAGTGCCTAGTGCCCTTTTTAGTGCTTTTTTCTGCACTAAAATTTCTGAATTTACCAGAATCTACAAATTTAATTGCACTAAAATGCAAACCATGATTGATAAAAAGACGAAGTTGCAAACCCACGTTCTTGCGTTCTTGTTAAATTGTATTCACGTTGAAAATGCTAGCACGCAGATAAGTTAAGTGTTTATTTTTTTATTTTCTTAATTATTGATTGATTACACAGTCCGAAAAATTTTAACTTTTTTTGCCACCTGAGTGCATCGGTTTTTAGATTTTTCGGTGCTGAATCCAAATCTGGCTACAGAATTTCTCTACCACGTCAGAATTTTGATATATCCTAACCTCTAAGTGTAAAAACACGGTTTATTATAAAACAACAATTTTTTCGCTCATTTCTACTTAGGGTATCATTAAGTATTACTCTTCCCCTTCAAAGTTCAATTTCTTTTGTTGCGATTCGATTGTTCTTTCTCCAGATGTACCAATTTTAATGTGCAGTACTTCGGTATTACTTCGTAAGCATGAATGTGTATTTATTTATACATGTAAATATTGTTTATTTTTTTACTTTTGTTTACCACAAACTGTTATAAATGAAGGTATCCTTTGATTAAAAAAAAATTTAGTGCTTTTAGTGCGGTAAAACGCTCTTTTTTCCAAGGTCTGGTGCTTTTTGAAATTCAAAAGTTGGCAACACTGATTACTCCACCAAAGTACATAAGCACACTACTTGCTCTCAGCGCGGGAGTAGCAAATCTACTCTCTGTATACATATAGTACTGTAAGTACTTGCGTAGTTTTAATTTCTGGTTGTTAGCCTACTAGTTGATATCGTTTGCGGCGTTGGTCAGCGAAATTGAGGATGTAAGGAAATGTTTTCGGCCTTATTTATAAAAAGTAACGTAGATTTAAACAGTTTTGTAATGTGTCATTTTCCTAAAACTTTTGTATTTAAACAGCTTTTTTTTTTTTTTTTTTTTAATTATTATGAATGTTTTATTTCTGGTTTCTAATTTGGTATAAAACTATTTGCAGTCATTAACCAACAAATAAGCTATCAAAAACAACAACTTAAGCAATGCTGTTATTCGAAATAAAATTATTAGAGGCAAATTTAAAATTTCAAAAGTTATTGGGAAAAGTAAAATCTGAAAAAGTAAAAGTAAATTAAAGTAAATATGTGTCTTTGTTTAACATGTTTCCAATTCTAATTTCTTATTATGTATTAACTGGTGTGTTTCATTAAATTCTATATTATAGACATCACTAAACAGAACAGAAACTAAAGAATTTTGGCCCAGAGAAAGTTTTTGCTTGCAATCTTACCCTTATGTACAAACACTACGTTCATCTGAATTATATAATAGGGCTGCATATTTACAGTGGCCTAAATAAAAACTGGGACGCGACATCTCGGCAAGTTTTGGCTATTTTTCTTTAGTTTTTTTTTAATTTCTATTATTTTTTTTTATGAAAGCAAAGCTGATTCAATTAGAGCTCTAACAATATGTACATCGGTGAAAACTACATTTAATTCCATACATTAGTTTTTGATGCGCTGACAAATATAAAGACAGACAGACCAAAATTAATAAAAATTTAGGTTTGGATTCTGTTGATCTATTAATTTTTCTTTAACATCTATTATGTACACCTATTTCCTTGCAGCTATTACCTTACCTATTATTGCAGATATATTATTATGCTACTGTTTTAGTATTATGTACCTATAATGTACAGCCTGTATGTAGCAATTTTATTATATATCAAAACTGAAATTTCAAACAACGGTGGCAACTCTCTAATTTTTTTCTTTTATATTGTAAGTTAGACCTCTAGCGATACATCGGTGAAAACTGCATTCAAACAGAGAGTCAAAAATTCTAAAAATTGTTTACTTGGCTTCTGTAGCTCTAATAAAAACCCACCATATTAATTTTTCTTTAATATCTACAAGGCACAGACATCGGCCTGTTACAATTCTATTATGAGCATAGATATAGATTTCATTTATTTTATCAATTTAATGCAAACAAATTTTTCAAACAGGTGGCAACCCTCCTCAAAAATACTTTCGGCAGTAAGATTTCCTAAACCAATTTGATACCCATATTGAAATATTCAATTTATCTTATAAATTAAATTAAATTAAAATTTTCAAACAGCTGGCAATTCTAAAAAAATATTTTTGCCTGTAAGCCTTTCTTCTGCCGCCCACATTGCAATATTCACTTTTTCTTATCAATTTACTTAAACCGCAATTTTGAAACAAGTGGCAACTCTCTATTTTTTTAGTTAGACCTCTAGCAATACATCGGTGAAAACTACATTCAATTCCATTCATTCGTTTTCGAGTGATGCGCGTGCAAACATACAGACAGACGGATAGACAGACAGACAAAAATTCTAAAAATGGTTGATTTGGCTTCTGGTGCTCTAATAAAAACCCCCTACATTAATTTTTCTTTAATATCTATAATGTACAGACATCGACCTGTTACAATTTTATTATATGTATGGATAAACAACATTAATTACAATACAATCAGAACTAAAACAATTTGGACATTTTTTCAACTCACATTAAATTCTATGACTATATTAATATATTTAAAACTCTTCCTCGCTCTTATTTGTACACGTGTTTAATCACAGCTGTGTAGGCGTTATTTGTTTTGTCCGCATCTTCTTTGAAGTTCATCGCGTTGTCCAGTTTTTTTGTATACGTAGACTTTCCAATGTTAAGCACTAGAGGGTATCAAGGGCAAGTGTTCGTACGTTCATGCATATATATGTAGATATTTGCATAAATACAATTATGCAAAATGAATTTAATATGGGGTCAGTATATGCCAGCTTTTTCGATATTATATTGAAATATTAATTTAAAATGCATCGATATTGATCGCCAAATATTGCGTTGAAATCATTGATCTCGTAATGAAAACCAATTTCTCGATGAAGTTGAACTCACTTGCCGACTCGATAAAATACTTTCCGTGGCAAAATCAGTGAAAGCGTAAAATCGAATATATTTTTCGATATCTGTCCGTTGGTGAGTTCGTTACGGAAATTTAAAGAAATGGAAATTTTGTAAGTATTTATGTAAACAATTGATGAGGACGCACTAAATTGTGTTTACATGCATATTTTAGGGACAAGAGACAAAAATACACAAACAAAAATAAATTTGAAGTGCTTGTGAACGCGATGAAGTTGCACCCGGACATAGCTAAAGGATTTTCCCAAAGAGCACCAGCCGAACTAAATACTTTTTGGGAAGATACTTCACAGAAACTAAATGCACTAGGCCCGCCAATCAAGGACAAAACTGGATGGAAGAAGGTATGAAAAATCGAGACATATCGCCATATGTTTATTAAAGTATTTTTTTGATAGGTTTGGACTGATTTTAAGTTTGGAATAAAAACGAAAATGGTAAAAAATGAAAAGCAAATTTCCTGAACAGGAGGTAGCCCTTCAGCCAAATAGCTTTAAGTCCACTCGAAGAGGAGGTCAGTGTAATACTTTCGCTCAATATATCAGTTGAGGGGTTGAAAGGCATTCGAAGTTTTGGATGCTCGCCAGTAAGGACAACAGTAAATACTCCCGATGAGAACCATGCAACAAGTACCCTTAATAAGAGACCAGTTGGTGCACTTTATTCGCAGCCACAAACTCAAAATGAATCTTCATCAGATGTAACGCCTGATTGTGTATTTCAAGTAGAGCAGGCAATGCAAACCAATGTAAATACGGACATTTCCTGTATACCACACAAGAAGCACAAAACAACCAAGGTGGGTCTTGAGGAGCAAATATCAATCCAAAAAAAGATGTAGGAAAATGTGTCAAAAGTACTAGACACGCTTTTTAAGCAACAAGGTGAACAAGTCCAAGGACAGTCCGAAACGAATAGGTGGCTTAGGAAACTCCATGAAAATGAAAAAGATAAAATCAAGGAAATGAGGCGACATAATGCAGTTTTGGAAAATAGCCATAGATAAACTAGAAACTAAGAAGAAAATTTTGGAATTTGAACTACAGCACTTAAACAAGCCTTAAGTTTTCCACTTTTATTCTGAATATTTCTCATTGTTTAATGAATTGTTTAGTTTTGTTGTTTTTACATAAATTGTTTCTACATATGTACATATGTACTTATATCAATTATATAAATAGGCAATCATGTTTCGTTTACACCCCTTTTACGGCTAAACTATACTTCTAAGGTATAAACAATTATATATCATTAGAAAGGTATTTTGATGCTGATGTGCAGGCAACTTTTAGAATTTCAAATTAGTTTAAAATAGAGCGAAAAAATCAATTCAAAAGTCACACCAATACAAGTACCATACATGTACATGGTTGGGGCGGAAATGCCTCCTAAATGTATGCTTTAATATTGATAGTGAATTAAAAAAACGTGCTAAGCAGCAGTTTAGGAATAAGATGTGTGTATGTATGTACATGAAACTCAAAAAAGGAAGAAGGTAAAGTTGAGTGTGGAGAAGAAGAAAGGGATAAATAAAGGGATAAATGAAAATAAAAGTAAAGAAACCTAAATATAAAGACAAAGAGGAAGGAAAATTTAAATACCTAACCCAATAACAATGGTGGGGTGAATATGTAAATGAAGAAAATAACGGACATATTTAGATCAGGATAAAGGAAAAGATAAAGATGAAGACCAAGACGAGGAAGAAAATGAAGACGAAGATGAAGATGAAGATGAAGATAAGGATAAAGATCATAACCCCTTAACTTAACTTAACTTGCCTCAACTCATCTCACATCCGCTTAAAAACTTACTCCACCTGAGCTCACCACACATTAATTCACCACACCTTAACTCCCCACACCTAAATTCACCACACCCAAGTCACCACACCTCAACTCACCACACCTTAACCCCCACACCTAAATCCACCACACCTTAATTCACCACACCTCAACTTTCTCACCACACCTTAACTCTCCACACCTCAACTCACCTCACCTAAATTTACCGCACCTTAATTCACCACACCTCAACTTTCTCACCACACCGTAACTCCCACACAAAATTTTATCACACCGCAACTCACCACACCCAATTTCACTACATGAAATGATATCACTTGATGTGGCATCAAAGGCAACATCATTCGGCATAAAGTGAACCAAAATAAATAAGATTTAGATAGAGAGGAAGAAAGTGATAGGGATAAAAAGGAAATACAACTGAAGATTGTGCGATGTTATATTGTGGTGTGTTATGCTTCATATGTTATGTTATTTAATCTTATTTTATGGTTTAGTGGTATGCTAAGAGCTAAGCTAAACTCCCCTCCACTTAACCCATTCCAACTAATGTTTTTTCAGCTCATTCAACTCACATAAACAATCCCTAATTTTATCGGTTGAATTTCAACCGCTGGGCGAACACTAGTTAAAATAAATCTAAAAAAACTATCTCTTATTCTATTTGCTTCTTCGGTTGGCACATCATCGAAATCATTGTCATCTTCATTGGTATGTGCATTTTCATTTGAATTATAATGCAAACGGATATTATGCGATGCGCAGCACAAATTAACAATACGTGCTGCTTTATATGGCGCGTAATGTAATCCTCGTTCACTGCAAAGGCAACGAAATACTTATTTTAATAAACCTATTGTCTTCTCAACAACTATACGGCCTTTAGTATGATAAGTGTTGAATCTTCCTTTTCTGTCGCATGTGATTGGTTCCCTATACAGAGTCATGAGCCACGGTTGAAGAGGGTATCCTTTGTCACCTTTGAAAAAAATATGCTTAATTAGTACATTCTTATAAGGTGGTACTTTTTAACAACATATTATTCTAACCTAGTATTATATTTGCATTTTCTCTCCGATAATTTGATGCGCTGCTAGTTTTCATCTCACTCAAATCCCATATGTGAGAGTCGTGATTACTGCCGGGATATTTAGCGCAAACGTAGCGTAGTTGCTTCTTGTGGTCGCACACCTACGTCACAACGTAAATAAATCACTCATTGCATAGGTAATTTTGTAAAAGCCTTACTATCATAACGTTGAGACTTGAGATTCCTTTGCGGTTATAATAAAGATGTGTATCTCTTGCCGGAGCCATTATTTTTACATGAGTTCCATCAACTGCCATTGTGACACAAGGAATTTTTGATTTTCTAAAAAAATATGTCTTTGCTTCCAATTCTGCGCTTGCAGTCATGGCAA